>NW_027138969.1:600000-841798 GCF_035084215.1 Heptranchias perlo | reverse complement strand
TTCTCTTACTGTGATTGGTGTAATACCGCACTCCTCTTACTGTGATTGTATAATACCGCGCTCCTCTTCCTGTGATTGGTGTAATACCGCGCTCCTCTTACTGTGATTGGTGTAATACCGCACTCCTCTTACTGTGATTGGTGTAATACCGCACTCCTCTTACTGTGATTGGTGTAATACCGCACTCCTCTTACTGTGATTGGTGTAATACCGCACTCCTCTTACTGTGATTGGTGTAATACCGCACTCCTCTTACTGTGATTGGTATAATACCGCACTCCTCTTACTGTGATTGGTGTAATACCGCACTCCTCTTACTGTGATTGGTGTAATAACGCACTCCTCTTACTGTGATTGGTGTAATACCGCACTCCTCTTACTGTGATTGGTGTAATACCGCACTCCTCTTGCTGTGATTGGTGTAATACCGCACTCCTCTTACTGTGATTGGTATAATACCGCACTCCTCTTACTGTGATTGGTGTAATACCGCACTCCTCTTACTGTGATTGGTATAATACCGCACTCCTCTTACTGTGATTGGTATAATACCGCACTCCTCTTACTGTGATTGGTGTAATACCGCGCTCCTCTTACTGTGATTGGTGTAATACCGCGCTCCTCTTACTGTGATTGGTGTAATACCGCGCTCCTCTTACTGTGATTGGTGTAATACCGCACTCCTCTTACTGTGATTGGTGTAATACCGCGCTCCTCTTACTGTGATTGGTGTAATACCGCACTCCTCTTACTGTGATTGGTATAATACCGCACTCCTCTTACTGTGATTGGTGTAATACCGCACTCCTCTTCCTGTGATTGGTATAATACCGCACTCCTCTTACTGTGATTGGTGTAATACCGCACTCCTCTTACTGTGATTGGTGTAATACCGCACTCCTCTTACTGTGATTGGTGTAATACCGCACTCCTCTTACTGTGATTGGTGTAATACCGCACTCCTCTTACTGTGATTGGTGTAATACCGCACTCCTCTTACTGTGATTGGTGTAATACCGCACTCCTCTTACTGTGATTGGTATAATACCGCGATCCTCTGACTGTGATTGGTGTAATACCGCACTCCTCTTACTGTGATTGGTGTAATACCGCACTCCTCTTACTGTGATTGGTGTAATACCGCACTCCTCTTACTGTGATTGGTGTAATACCGCACTCCTCTTACTGTGATTGGTGTAATACCGCACTCCTCTTACTGTGATTGGTATAATACCGCGATCCTCTGACTGTGATTGGTGTAATACCGCACTCCTCTTACTGTGATTGGTGAATACCGCACTCCTCTTACTGTGATTGGTATAATACCGCACTCCTCTTACTGTGATTGGTGTAATACCGCACTCCTCTTACTGTGATTGGTGTAATACCGCACTCCTCTTACTGTGATTGTATAATACCGCACTCCTCTTACTGTGATTGGTATAATACCGCACTCCTCTTACTGCGATTGGTGTAATACCGCACTCCTCTTACTGTGATTGGTGTAATACCGCGCTCCTCTTACTGTGATTGGTGTAATACCGCACTCCTCTTACTGTGATTGGTGTAATACCGCGATCCTCTTACTGTGATTGGTGTAATACCGCACTCCTCTTACTGTGAGTGGTATAATACCGCACTCCTCTTACTGTGATTGGTGTAATACCGCACTCCTCTTACTGTGATTGGTGTATACCGCACTCCTCTTACTGTGATTGGTGTAATACCGCACTCCTCTTACTGTGATTGGTGTAATACCGCACTCCTCTTACTGTGATTGGTGTAATACCGCACTCCTCTTACTGTGATTGGTGTAATACCGCACTCCTCTTACTGTGATTGGTGTAATACCGCACTCCTCTTACTGTGATTGGTGTAATACCGCACTCCTCTTACTGTGATTGGTGTAATACCGCACTCCTCTTACTGTGATTGGTGTAATACCGCACTCCTCTTACTGTGATTGGTGTAATACCGCACTCCTCTTACTGTGATTGGTGTAATACCGCACTCCTCTTACTGTGATTGGTGTAATACCGCACTCCTCTTACTGTGATTGGTGTAATACCGCACTCCTCTTACTGTGATTGGTGTAATACCGCACTCCTCTTACTGTGATTGGTGTAATACCGCACTCCTCTTCTGTGATTGGTGTAATACCGCACTCCTCTTACTGTGATTGGTGTAATACCGCACTCCTCTTACTGTGATTGGTGTAATACCGCACTCCTCTTACTGTGATTGGTGTAATACCGCACTCCTCTTACTGTGATTGGTGTAATACCGCACTCCTCTTACTGTGATTGGTGTAATACCGCACTCCTCTTACTGTGATTGGTGTAATACCGCACTCCTCTTACTGTGATTGGTGTAATACCGCACTCCTCTTACTGTGATTGGTGTAATACCGCACTCCTCTTACTGTGATTGGTATAATACCGCACTCCTCTTACTGTGATTGGTGTAATACCGCGCTCCTCTTACTGTGATTGGTGTAATACCGCACTCCTCTTACTGTGATTGGTGTAATACCGCGCTCCTCTTACTGTGATTGGTATAATACCGCACTCCTCTTACTGTGATTGGTGTAATACCGCACTCCTCTTACTGTGATTGGTGTAATACCGCACTCCTCTTACTGTGATTGGTGTAATACCGCACTCCTCTTACTGTGATTGGTATAATACCGCACTCCTCTTACTGTGATTGGTGTAATACCGCACTCCTCTTACTGTGATTGGTGTAATACCGCACTCCTCTTACTGTAATTGGTGTAATACCGCACTCCTCTTACTGTGATTGGTATAATACCGCACTCCTCTTACTGTGATTGGTGTAATACCGCGCTCCTCTTACTGTGATTGGTGTAATACCGCGCTCCTCTTACTGTGATTGGTATAATACCGCACTCCTCTGACTGTGATTGGTATAATACCGCACTCCTCTTCCTGTGATTGGTGTAATACCGCACTCCTCTTACTGTGATTGGTGTAATACCGCACTCCTCTTACTGTGATTGGTGTAATACCGCACTCCTCTTACTGTGATTGGTGTAATACCGCACTCCTCTTACTGTGATTGGTGTAATACCGCACTCCTCTTACTGTGATTGGTGTAATACCGCACTCCTCTTACTGTGATTGGTATAATACCGCACTCCTCTTACTGTGATTGGTGTAATACCGCACTCCTCTTACTGTGATTGGTGTAATACCGCACTCCTCTTACTGTGATTGGTGTAATACCGCGCTCCTCTTACTGTGATTGGTGTAATACCGCACTCCTCTTACTGTGATTGGTGTAATACCGCACTCCTCTTACTGTGATTGGTGTAATACCGCACTCCTCTTACTGTGATTGGTGTAATACCGCACTCCTCTTACTGTGATTGGTGTAATACCGCACTCCTCTTACTGTGATTGGTGTAATACCGCACTCCTCTTACTGTGATTGGTATAATACCGCGCTCCTCTTCCTGTGATTGGTGTAATACCGCGCTCCTCTTACTGTGATTGGTGTAATACCGCACTCCTCTTACTGTGATTGGTGTAATACCGCACTCCTCTTACTGTGATTGGTGTAATACCGCACTCCTCTTACTGTGATTGGTGTAATACCGCACTCCTCTTACTGTGATTGGTGTAATACCGCACTCCTCTTACTGTGATTGGTATAATACCGCACTCCTCTTACTGTGATTGGTGTAATACCGCACTCCACTACTGTGATTGGTGTAATAACGCACTCCTCTTACTGTGATTGGTGTAATACCGCACTCCTCTTACTGTGATTGGTGTAATACCGCACTCCTCTTGCTGTGATTGGTGTAATACCGCACTCCTCTTACTGTGATTGGTATATACCGCACTCCTCTTACTGTGATTGGTGTAATACCGCACTCCTCTTACTGTGATTGGTATAATACCGCACTCCTCTTACTGTGATTGGTGTAATACCGCACTCCTCTTACTGTGATTGGTGTAATACCGCACTCCTCTTACTGTGATTGGTATAATACCGCACTCCTCTTACTGTGATTGGTATAATACCGCACTCCTCTTACTGTGATTGGTGTAATACCGCACTCCTCTTACTGTGATTGGTGTAATACCGCGCTCCTCTTACTTTGATTGGTGTGATACCGCGCTCCTCTTACTGTGATTGGTGTAATACCGCACTCCTCTTACTGTGATTGGTGTAATACCGCACTCCTCTTACTGTGATTGGTGTAATACCGCACTCCTCTTACTGTGATTGGTGTAATACCGCGCTCCTCTTACTGTGATTGGTGTAATACCGCGCTCCTCTTACTGTGATTGGTGTAATACCGCGCTCCTCTTACTGTGATTGGTGTAATACCGCGCTCCTCTTACTGTGATTGGTGTAATACCGCACTCCTCTTACTGTGATTGGTGTAATACGCACTCCTCTTACTGTGATTGGTGTAATACCGCACTCCTCTTACTGTGATTGGTGTAATACCGCACTCCTCTTACTGTGATTGGTGTAATACCGCACTCCTCTTGCTGTGATTGGTGTAATACCGCACTCCTCTTACTGTGATTGTGTAATACCGCACTCCTCTTGCTGTGATTGGTGTAATACCGCACTCCTCTTACTGTGATTGGTATAATACCGCGCTCCTCTTACTGTGATTGGTATAATACCGCACTCCTCTTACTGTGATTGGTGTAATACCGCGCTCCTCTTACTGTGATTGGTGTAATACCGCGCTCCTCTTACTGTGATTGGTGTAATACCGCACTCCTCTTACTGTGATTGGTGTAATACCGCACTCCTCTTACTGTGATTGGTGTAATACCGCACTCCTCTTACTGTGATTGGTGTAATACCGCACTCCTCTTACTGTGATTGGTATAATACCGCACTCCTCTTACTGTGATTGGTATAATACCGCACTCCTCTTACTGTGATTGGTGTAATACCGCGCTCCTCTTACTGTGATTGGTGTAATACCGCACTCCTCTTCCTGTGATTGGTGTAATACCGCACTCCTCTTACTGTGATTGGTATAATACCGCGCTCCTCTTACTGTGATTGGTGTAATACCGCGCTCCTCTTACTGTGATTGGTGTAATACCGCGCTCCTCTGACTGTGATTGGTGTAATACCGCGCTCCTCTTACTGTGATTGGTGTAATACCGCACTCCTCTTACTGTGATTGGTGTAATACCGCACTCCTCTTACTGTGATTGGTGTAATACCGCACTCCTCTTACTGTGATTGGTGTAATACCGCACTCCTCTTACTGTGATTGGTGTAATACCGCGCTCCTCTTACTGTGATTGGTGTAATACCGCGCTCCTCTTACTGTGATTGGTGTAATACCGCGCTCCTCTTACTGTGATTGGTGTAATACCGCGCTCCTCTTACTGTGATTGGTGTAATACCGCACTCCTCTTACTGTGATTGGTGTAATACCGCACTCCTCTTACTGTGATTGGTGTAATACCGCGCTCCTCTTACTGTGATTGGTGTAATACCGCGCTCCTCTTACTGTGATTGGTGTAATACCGCGCTCCTCTTACTGTGATTGGTGTAATACCGCGCTCCTCTTACTGTGATTGGTGTAATACCGCGCTCCTCTTACTGTGATTGGTGTAATACCGCGCTCCTCTTACTGTGATTGGTGTAATACCGCGCTCCTCTTACTGTGATTGGTGTAATACCGCACTCCTCTTACTGTGATTGGTGTAATACCGCACTCCTCTTGCTGTGATTGGTGTAATACCGCACTCCTCTTACTGTGATTGGTGTAATACCGCACTCCTCTTGCTGTGATTGGTGTAATACCGCACTCCTCTTACTGTGATTGGTATAATACCGCGCTCCTCTTACTGTGATTGGTATAATACCGCGCTCCTCTTACTGTGATTGGTATAATAACGCACTCCTCTTACTGTGATTGGTGTAATACCGCACTCCTCTTACTGTGATTGGTATAATACCGCACTCCTCTTACTGTGATTGGTGTAATACCGCACTCCTCTTACTGTGATTGGTATAATACCGCACTCCTCTTACTGTGATTGGTATAATACCGCACTCCTCTTACTGTGATTGGTGTAATACCGCGCTCCTCTTACTGTGATTGGTGTAATACCGCACTCCTCTTCCTGTGATTGGTGTAATACCGCACTCCTCTTACTGTGATTGGTATAATACCGCGCTCCTCTTACTGTGATTGGTGTAATACCGCGCTCCTCTTACTGTGATTGGTGTAATACCGCGCTCCTCTGACTGTGATTGGTGTAATACGCGCTCCTCTTACTGTGATTGGTGTAATACCGCACTCCTCTTACTGTGATTGGTGTAATACCGCACTCCTCTTACTGTGATTGGTGTAATACCGCACTCCTCTTACTGTGATTGGTGTAATACCGCACTCCTCTTACTGTGATTGGTGTAAATACCGCACTCCTCTTACTGTGATTGGTGTAATACCGCGCTCCTCTTACTGTGATTGGTGTAATACCGCGCTCCTCTACTGTGATTGGTGTAATACCGCGCTCCTCTTACTGTGATTGGTGTAATACCGCACTCCTCTTACTGTGATTGGTGTAATACCGCACTCCTCTTACTGTGATTGGTGTAATACCGCACTCCTCTTACTGTGATTGGTGTAATACCGCACTCCTCTTACTGTGATTGGTGTAATACCGCACTCCTCTTGCTGTGATTGTGTAATACCGCACTCCTCTTACTGTGATTGGTGTAATACCGCACTCCTCTTGCTGTGATTGGTGTAATACCGCACTCCTCTTACTGTGATTGGTATAATACCGCGCTCCTCTTACTGTGATTGGTATAATACCGCGCTCCTCTTACTGTGATTGGTATAATAACGCACTCCTCTTACTGTGATTGGTGTAATACCGCACTCCTCTTACTGTGATTGGTATAATACCGCACTCCTCTTACTGTGATTGGTGTAATACCGCACTCCTCTTACTGTGATTGGTATAATACCGCACTCCTCTTACTGTGATTGGTATAATACCGCACTCCTCTTACTGTGATTGGTGTAATACCGCGCTCCTCTTACTGTGATTGGTGTAATACCGCACTCCTCTTCCTGTGATTGGTGTAATACCGCACTCCTCTTACTGTGATTGGTATAATACCGCGCTCCTCTTACTGTGATTGGTGTAATACCGCGCTCCTCTTACTGTGATTGGTGTAATACCGCGCTCCTCTGACTGTGATTGGTGTAATACCGCGCTCCTCTTACTGTGATTGGTGTAATACCGCACTCTCTTACTGTGATTGGTGTAATACCGCACTCCTCTTACTGTGATTGGTGTAATACCGCACTCCTCTTACTGTGATTGGTGTAATACCGCACTCCTCTTACTGTGATTGGTGTAATACCGCACTCCTCTTACTGTGATTGGTGTAATACCGCGCTCCTCTTACTGTGATTGGTGTAATACCGCGCTCCTCTTACTGTGATTGGTAATACCGGCTCCTCTTCTGTGATTGTGTAATACCGCACTCCTCTTACTGTGATTGGTGTAATACCGCACTCCTCTTACTGTGATTGATATAATACCGCACTCCTCTTACTGTGATTGGTGTAATACCGCACTCCTCTTACTGTGATTGGTGTAATACCGCACTCCTCTTACTGTGATTGGTGTAATACCGCACTCCTCTTACTGTGATTGGTGTAATACCGCACTCCTCTTACTGTGATTGGTGTAATACCGCACTCCTCTTACTGTGAATCGTTGTAATACCGCACTCCTCTTATTGTGATTGGTGTAATACCGCACTCCTCTTACTGTGATTGGTGTAATACCGCGCTCCTCTTACTGTGATTGGTGTAATACCGCACTCCTCTTACTGTGATTGGTGTAATACCGCACTCCTCTTACTGTGATTGGTGTAATACCGCACTCCTCTTACTGTGATTGGAATAATACCGCACTCCTCTTACTGTGATTGGTGTAATACCGCACTCCTCTTACTGTGATTGGTGTAATACCGCACTCCTCTTACTGTGATTGGTGTAATACCGCACTCCTCTTACTGTGATTGGTGTAATACCGCACTCCTCTTATTGTGATGGTGTAATACCGCACTCCTCTTACTGTGATTGGTGTAATACCGCACTCCTCTTACTGTGATTGGTGTAATACCGCACTCCTCTTACTGTGATTGGTGTAATACCGCACTCCTCTTACTGTGATTGGTATAATACCGCACTCCTCTTACTGTGATTGGTGTAATACCGCACTTGTAATACCGCACTCCTCTTACTGTGATTGGTGTAATACCGCACTCCTCTTACTGTGATTGGTGTAATACCGCACTCCTCTTACTGTGATTGGTGTAATACCGCACTCCTCTTACTGTGATTGGTATAATACCGCACTCCTCTTACTGTGATTGGTATAATACCGCACTCCTCTTACTGTGATTGGTATAATACCGCACTCCTCTTACTGTGATTGTGTAATACCGCACTCCTCTTACTGTGATTGGTGTAATACCGCACTCCTCTTACTGTGATTGGTGTAATACCGCACTCCTCTTACTGTGATTGGTATAATACCGCACTCCTCTTACTGTGATTGGTGTAATACCGCACTCCTCTTACTGTGATTGGTGTAATACCGCACTCCTCTTACTGTGATTGGTGTAATACCGCGCTCCTCTTACTGTGATTGGTGTAATACCGCACTCCTCTTACTGTGATTGGTGTAATACCGCACTCCTCTTACTGTGATTGGTGTAATACCGCACTCCTCTTACTGTGATTGGTGTAATACCGCACTCCTCTTACTGTGATTGGTGTAATACCGCACTCCTCTTACTGTGATTGGTATAATACCGCACTCCTCTTACTGTGATTGGTGTAATACCGCACTCCTCTCACTGTGATTGGTGTAATACCGCACTCCTCTTACTGTGATTGGTGTAATACCGCACTCCTCTTACTGTGATTGGTGTAATACCGCGCTCCTCTTACTGTGATTGGTGTAATACCGCGCTCCTCTTACTGTGATTGGTGTAATACCGCGCTCCTCTTACTGTGATTGGTGTAATACCGCACTCCTCTTACTGTGATTGGTGTAATACCGCGCTCCTCTTACTGTGATTGGTGTAATACCGCGCTCCTCTTACTGTGATTGGTGTAATACCGCACTCCTCTTACTGTGATTGGTGTAATACCGCACTCCTCTTACTGTGATTGGTGTAATACCGCACTCCTCTTACTGTGATTGGTGTAATACCGCACTCCTCTCACTGTGATTGGTGTAATACCGCACTCCTCTCACTGTGATTGGTGTAATACCGCACTCCTCTTACTGTGATTGGTGTAATACCGCACTCCTCTCACTGTGATTGGTGTAATACCGCACTCCTCTTACTTTTATTGGTGTAATACCGCACTCCTCTTACTGTGATTGGTGTAATACCGCACTCCTCTTACTGTGATTGGTGTAATACCGCACTCCTCTTACTGTGATTGGTGTAATACCGCGCTCCTCTTACTGTGATTGGTGTAATACCGCGCTCCTCTTACTGTGATTGGTGTAATACCGCACTCCTCTTACTGTGATTGGTATAATACCGCTCTCCTCTTACTGTGATTGGTGTAATACCGCACTCCTCTTACTGTGATTGGTGTAATACCGCACTCCTCTTACTGTGATTGGTATAATACCGCACTCCTCTTACTGTGATTGGTGTAATACCGCACTCCTCTTACTGTGATTGTATAATACCGCACTCCTCTTACTGTGATTGGTGTAATACCGCACTCCTCTTACTGTGATTGGTATAATACCGCGCTCCTCTTACTGTGATTGGTGTAATACCGCACTCCTCTTACTGTGATTGGTGTAATACCGCACTCCTCTTACTGTGATTGGTGTAATACCGCACTCCTCTTACTGTGATTGGTGTAATACCGCACTCCTCTTACTGTGATTGGTGTAATACCGCGCTCCTCTTACTGTGATTGGTGTAATACCGCACTCCTCTTACTGTGATTGGTGTAATACCGCACTCCTCTTACTGTGATTGGTATAATACCGCACTCCTCTTACTGTGATTGGTGTAATACCGCACTCCTCTTGCTGTGATTGGTATAATACCGCACTCCTCTTACTGTGATTGGTGTAATACCGCACTCCTCTTACTGTGATTGGTGTAATACCGCGCTCCTCTTACTGTGATTGGTGTAATACCGCACTCCTCTTACTGTGATTGGTGTAATACCGCACTCCTCTTACTGTGATTGGTGTAATACCGCGCTCCTCGTACTGTGATTGGTGTAATACCGCACTCCTCTTACTGTGATTGGTGTAATACCCGCGCTCCTCTTACTGTGATTGGTGTAATACCGCGCTCCTCTTACTGTGATTGGTGTAATACCGCACTCCTCTTCCTGTGATTGGTATAATACCGCACTCCTCTTCCTGTGATTGGTGTAATACCGCACTCCTCTTACTGTGATTGGTGTAATACCGCACTCCTCTTACTGTGATTGGTGTAATACCGCACTCCTCTTACTGTGATTGGTGTAATACCGCACTCCTCTTACTGTGATTGGTGTAATACCGCACTCCTCTTACTGTGATTGGTATAATACCGCGCTCCTCTTCCTGTGATTGGTGTAATACCGCGCTCCTCTTACTGTGATTGGTGTAATACCGCACTCCTCTTACTGTGATTGGTGTAATACCGCACTCCTCTTACTGTGATTGGTGTAATACCGCACTCCTCTTACTGTGATTGGTGTAATACCGCACTCCTCTTACTGTGATTGGTATAATACCGCACTCCTCTTACTGTGATTGGTGTAATACCGCACTCCTCTTACTGTGATTGGTGTAATAACGCACTCCTCTTACTGTGATTGGTGTAATACCGCACTCCTCTTACTGTGATTGGTGTAATACCGCACTCCTCTTGCTGTGATTGGTGTAATACCGCACTCCTCTTACTGTGATTGGTATAATACCGCACTCCTCTTACTGTGATTGGTGTAATACCGCACTCCTCTTACTGTGATTGGTATAATACCGCACTCCTCTTACTGTGATTGGTATAATACCGCACTCCTCTTACTGTGATTGGTGTAATACCGCACTCCTCTTACTGTGATTGGTGTAATACCGCGCTCCTCTTACTGTGATTGGTGTAATACCGCGCTCCTCTTACTGTGATTGGTGTAATACCGCACTCCTCTTACTGTGATTGGTGTAATACCGCACTCCTCTTACTGTGATTGGTGTAATACCGCACTCCTCTTACTGTGATTGGTGTAATACCGCGCTCCTCTTACTGTGATTGGTATAATACCGCGCTCCTCTTACTGTGATTGGTGTAATACCGCGCTCCTCTTACTGTGATTGGTGTAATACCGCACTCCTCTTACTGTGATTGGTATAATACCGCGCTCCTCTTACTGTGATTGGTGTAATACCGCGCTCCTCTTACTGTGATTGGTGTAATACCGCACTCCTCTTACTGTGATTGGTGTAATACCGCGCTCCTCTTACTGTGATTGGTGTAATACCGCACTCCTCTTACTGTGATTGGTATAATACCGCACTCCTCTTACTGTGATTGGTGTAATACCGCACTCCTCTTCCTGTGATTGGTATAATACCGCACTCCTCTTACTGTGATTGGTGTAATACCGCACTCCTCTTACTGTGATTGGTGTAATACCGCACTCCTCTTACTGTGATTGGTGTAATACCGCACTCCTCTTACTGTGATTGGTGTAATACCGCACTCCTCTTACTGTGATTGGTGTAATACCGCACTCCTCTTACTGTGATTGGTATAATACCGCGATCCTCTGACTGTGATTGGTGTAATACCGCACTCCTCTTACTGTGATTGGTGTAATACCGCACTCCTGTTACTGTGATTGGTGTAATACCGCACTCCTCTTACTGTGATTGGTATAATACCGCGATCCTCTGACTGTGATTGGTGTAATACCGCACTCCTCTTACTGTGATTGGTGTAATACCGCACTCCTCTTACTGTGATTGGTATAATACCGCACTCCTCTTACTGTGATTGGTGTAATACCGCACTCCTCTTACTGTGATTGGTGTAATACCGCACTCCTCTTACTGTGATTGGTATAATACCGCACTCCTCTTACTGTGATTGGTATAATACCGCACTCCTCTTACTGTGATTGGTGTAATACCGCACTCCTCTTACTGTGATTGGTGTAATACCGCGCTCCTCTTACTGTGATTGGTGTAATACCGCACTCCTCTTACTGTGATTGGTGTAATACCGCGATCCTCTTACTGTGATTGGTGTAATACCGCACTCCTCTTACTGTGATTGGTATAATACCGCACTCCTCTTACTGTGATTGGTGTAATACCGCACTCCTCTTACTGTGATTGGTGTAATACCGCGCTCCTCTTACTGTGATTGGTGTAATACCGCACTCCTCTTACTGTGATTGGTGTAATACCGCGATCCTCTTACTGTGATTGGTGTAATACCGCACTCCTCTTACTGTGATTGGTATAATACCGCACTCCTCTTACTGTGATTGGTGTAATACCGCACTCCTCTTACTGTGATTGGTGTAATACCGCACTCCTCTTACTGTGATTGGTGTAATACCGCACTCCTCTTACTGTGATTGGTGTAATACCGCACTCCTCTTACTGTGATTGGTGTAATACCGCACTCCTCTTACTGTGATTGGTGTAATACCGCACTCCTCTTACTGTGATTGGTGTAATACCGCACTCCTCTTACTGTGATTGGTGTAATACCGCACTCCTCTTACTGTGATTGGTTTAATACCGCACTCCTCTTACTGTGATTGGTGTAATACCGCACTCCTCTTACTGTGATTGGTATAATACCGCACTCCTCTTACTGTGATTGGTGTAATACCGCACTCCTCTTACTGTGATTGGTGTAATACCGCACTCCTCTTACTGTGATTGGTGTAATACCGCACTCCTCTTACTGTGATTGGTGTAATACCGCACTCCTCTTACTGTGATTGGTGTAATACCGCACTCCTCTTACTGTGATTGGTGTAATACCGCACTCCTCTTCCTGTGATTGGTGTAATACCGCACTCCTCTTACTGTGATTGGTGTAATACCGCACTCCTCTTACTGTGATTGGTGTAATACCGCACTCCTCTTACTGTGATTGGTGTAATACCGCACTCCTCTTACTGTGATTGGTGTAATACCGCACTCCTCTTACTGTGATTGGTGTAATACCGCACTCCTCTTACTGTGATTGGTGTAATACCGCACTCCTCTTACTGTGATTGGTGTAATACCGCACTCCTCTTACTGTGATTGGTATAATACCGCACTCCTCTTACTGTGATTGGTATAATACCGCACTCCTCTTACTGTGATTGGTGTAATACCGCACTCCTCTTACTGTGATTGGTGTAATACCGCGCTCCTCTTACTGTGATTGGTATAATACCGCACTCCTCTTACTGTGATTGGTGTAATACCGCACTCCTCTTACTGTGATTGGTGTAATACCGCACTCCTCTTACTGTGATTGGTGTAATACCGCACTCCTCTTACTGTGATTGGTATAATACCGCACTCCTCTTACTGTGATTGGTGTAATACCGCACTCCTCTTACTGTGATTGGTGTAATACCGCACTCCTCTTACTGTAATTGGTGTAATACCGCACTCCTCTTACTGTGATTGGTATAATACCGCACTCCTCTTACTGTGATTGGTGTAATACCGCGCTCCTCTTACTGTGATTGGTGTAATACCGCGCTCCTCTTACTGTGATTGGTATAATACCGCACTCCTCTGACTGTGATTGGTATAATACCGCACTCCTCTTCCTGTGATTGGTGTAATACCGCACTCCTCTTACTGTGATTGGTGTAATACCGCACTCCTCTTACTGTGATTGGTGTAATACCGCACTCCTCTTACTGTGATTGGTGTAATACCGCACTCCTCTTACTGTGATTGGTGTAATACCGCACTCCTCTTACTGTGATTGGTGTAATACCGCACTCCTCTTACTGTGATTGGTGTAATACCGCACTCCTCTTACTGTGATTGGTGTAATACCGCACTCCTCTTACTGTGATTGGTGTAATACCGCACTCCTCTTACTGTGATTGGTGTAATACCGCGCTCCTCTTACTGTGATTGGTGTAATACCGCGCTCCTCTTACTGTCATTGGTGTAATACCGCACTCCTCTTACTGTGATTGGTGTAATACCGCACTCCTCTTACTGTGATTGGTGTAATACCGCACTCCTCTTACTGTGATTGGTGTAATACCGCACTCCTCTTACTGTGATTGGTGTAATACCGCACTCCTCTTACTGTGATTGGTATAATACCGCGCTCCTCTTCCTGTGATTGGTGTAATACCGCGCTCCTCTTACTGTGATTGGTGTAATACCGCACTCCTCTTACTGTGATTGGTGTAATACCGCACTCCTCTTACTGTGATTGGTGTAATACCGCACTCCTCTTACTGTGATTGGTGTAATACCGCACTCCTCTTACTGTGATTGGTGTAATACCGCACTCCTCTTACTGTGATTGGTATAATACCGCACTCCTCTTACTGTGATTGGTGTAATACCGCACTCCACTTACTGTGATTGGTGTAATAACGCACTCCTCTTACTGTGATTGGTGTAATACCGCACTCCTCTTACTGTGATTGGTGTAATACCGCACTCCTCTTGCTGTGATTGGTGTAATACCGCACTCCTCTTACTGTGATTGGTATAATACCGCACTCCTCTTACTGTGATTGGTGTAATACCGCACTCCTCTTACTGTGATTGGTATAATACCGCACTCCTCTTACTGTGATTGGTATAATACCGCACTCCTCTTACTGTGATTGGTATAATACCGCACTCCTCTTACTGTGATTGGTGTAATACCGCACTCCTCTTACTGTGATTGGTGTAATACCGCGCTCCTCTTACTTTGATTGGTGTGATACCGCGCTCCTCTTACTGTGATTGGTGTAATACCGCACTCCTCTTACTGTGATTGGTGTAATACCGCACTCCTCTTACTGTGATTGGTGTAATACCGCACTCCTCTTACTGTGATTGGTGTAATACCGCGCTCCTCTTACTGTGATTGGTGTAATACCGCGCTCCTCTTACTGTGATTGGTGTAATACCGCGCTCCTCTTACTGTGATTGGTGTAATACCGCGCTCCTCTTACTGTGATTGGTGTAATACCGCACTCCTCTTACTGTGATTGGTGTAATACCGCACTCCTCTTACTGTGATTGGTGTAATACCGCACTCCTCTTACTGTGATTGGTGTAATACCGCACTCCTCTTACTGTGATTGGTGTAATACCGCACTCCTCTTACTGTGATTGGTGTAATACCGCACTCCTCTTGCTGTGATTGGTGTAATACCGCACTCCTCTTACTGTGATTGGTGTAATACCGCACTCCTCTTGCTGTGATTGGTGTAATACCGCACTCCTCTTACTGTGATTGGTATAATACCGCGCTCCTCTTACTGTGATTGGTAAAATACCGCACTCCTCTTACTGTGATTGGTGTAATACCGCGCTCCTCTTACTGTGATTGGTGTAATACCGCGCTCCTCTTACTGTGATTGGTGTAATACCGCACTCCTCTTACTGTGATTGGTGTAATACCGCACTCCTCTTACTGTGATTGGTGTAATACCGCACTCCTCTTACTGTGATTGGTGTAATACCGCACTCCTCTTACTGTGATTGGTATAATACCGCACTCCTCTTACTGTGATTGGTATAATACCGCACTCCTCTTACTGTGATTGGTGTAATACCGCGCTCCTCTTACTGTGATTGGTGTAATACCGCACTCCTCTTCCTGTGATTGGTGTAATACCGCACTCCTCTTACTGTGATTGGTATAATACCGCGCTCCTCTTACTGTGATTGGTGTAATACCGCGCTCCTCTTACTGTGATTGGTGTAATACCGCGCTCCTCTGACTGTGATTGGTGTAATACCGCGCTCCTCTTACTGTGATTGGTGTAATACCGCACTCCTCTTACTGTGATTGGTGTAATACCGCACTCCTCTTACTGTGATTGGTGTAATACCGCACTCCTCTTACTGTGATTGGTGTAATACCGCACTCCTCTTACTGTGATTGGTGTAATACCGCGCTCCTCTTACTGTGATTGGTGTAATACCGCGCTCCTCTTACTGTGATTGGTGTAATACCGCGCTCCTCTTACTGTGATTGGTGTAATACCGCGCTCCTCTTACTGTGATTGGTGTAATACCGCACTCCTCTTACTGTGATTGGTGTAATACCGCACTCCTCTTACTGTGATTGGTGTAATACCGCACTCCTCTTACTGTGATTGGTGTAATACCGCGCTCCTCTTACTGTGATTGGTGTAATACCGCACTCCTCTTACTGTGATTGGTGTAATACCGCGCTCCTCTTACTGTGATTGGTGTAATACCGCGCTCCTCTTACTGTGATTGGTGTAATACCGCGCTCCTCTTACTGTGATTGGTGTAATACCGCGCTCCTCTTACTGTGATTGGTGTAATACCGCGCTCCTCTTACTGTGATTGGTGTAATACCGCGCTCCTCTTACTGTGATTGGTGTAATACCGCGCTCCTCTTACTGTGATTGGTGTAATACCGCACTCCTCTTACTGTGATTGGTGTAATACCGCACTCCTCTTACTGTGATTGGTGTAATACCGCACTCCTCTTACTGTGATTGGTGTAATACCGCACTCCTCTTACTGTGATTGGTGTAATACCGCACTCCTCTTGCTGTGATTGGTGTAATACCGCACTCCTCTTACTGTGATTGGTGTAATACCGCACTCCTCTTGCTGTGATTGGTGTAATACCGCACTCCTCTTACTGTGATTGGTATAATACCGCGCTCCTCTTACTGTGATTGGTATAATACCGCGCTCCTCTTACTGTGATTGGTATAATAACGCACTCCTCTTACTGTGATTGGTGTAATACCGCGCTCCTCTTACTGTGATTGGTGTAATACCGCGCTCCTCTTACTGTGATTGGTGTAATACCGCACTACTCTTACTGTGATTGGTGTAATACCGCACTCCTCTTACTGTGATTGGTGTAATACCGCACTCCTCTTACTGTGATTGGTGTAATACCGCACTCCTCTTACTGTGATTGGTATAATACCGCACTCCTCTTACTGTGATTGGTATAATACCGCACTCCTCTTACTGTGATTGGTGTAATACCGCGCTCCTCTTACTGTGATTGGTGTAATACCGCACTCCTCTTCCTGTGATTGGTGTAATACCGCACTCCTCTTACTGTGATTGGTATAATACCGCGCTCCTCTTACTGTGATTGGTGTAATACCGCGCTCCTCTTACTGTGATTGGTGTAATACCGCGCTCCTCTGACTGTGATTGGTGTAATACCGCGCTCCTCTTACTGTGATTGGTGTAATACCGCACTCCTCTTACTGTGATTGGTGTAATACCGCACTCCTCTTACTGTGATTGGTGTAATACCGCACTCCTCTTACTGTGATTGGTGTAATACCGCACTCCTCTTACTGTGATTGGTGTAATACCGCACTCCTCTTACTGTGATTGGTGTAATACCGCGCTCCTCTTACTGTGATTGGTGCAATACCGCACTCCTCTTACTGTGATTGATATAATACCGCACTCCTCTTACTGTGATTGGTGTAATACCGCACTCCTCTTACTGTGATTGGTGTAATACCGCACTCCTCTTACTGTGATTGGTGTAATACCGCACTCCTCTTACTGTGATTGGTGTAATACCGCACTCCTCTTACTGTGATTGGTGTAATACCGCACTCCTCTTACTGTGAATCGTGTAATACCGCACTCCTCTTATTGTGATTGGTGTAATACCGCACTCCTCTTACTGTGATTGGTGTAATACCGCGCTCCTCTTACTGTGATTGGTGTAATACCGCACTCCTCTTACTGTGATTGGTGTAATACCGCACTCCTCTTACTGTGATTGGTGTAATACCGCACTCCTCTTACTGTGATTGGAATAATACCGCACTCCTCTTACTGTGATTGGTGTAATACCGCACTCCTCTTACTGTGATTGGTGTAATACCGCACTCCTCTTACTGTGATTGGTGTAATACCGCACTCCTCTTACTGTGATTGGTGTAATACCGCACTCCTCTTATTGTGATTGGTGTAATACCGCACTCCTCTTACTGTGATTGGTGTAATACCGCACTCCTCTTACTGTGATTGGTGTAATACCGCACTCCTCTTACTGTGATTGGTGTAATACCGCACTCTTCTTGCTGTGATTGGTGTAATACCGCACTCCTCTTATTGTGATTGGTGTAATACCGCACTCCTCTTACTGTGATTGGTGTAATACCGCACTCCTCTTCCTGTGATTGGTGTAATACCGCACTCCTCTTACTGTGATTGGTATAATACCGCACTCCTCTTACTGTGATTGGTGTAATACCGCACTCCTCTTACTGTGATTGGTGTAATACCGCACTCCTCTTACTGTGATTGGTGTAATACCGCACTCCTCTTACTGTGATTGGTGTAATACCGCACTCCTCTTACTGTGATTGGTGTAATACCGCACTCCTCTTACTGTGATTGGTATAATACCGCACTCCTCTTACTGTGATTGGTGTAATACCGCACTCCTCTTACTGTGATTGGTGTAATACCGCGCTCCTCTTACTGTGATTGGTGTAATACCGCGCTCCTCTTACTGTGATTGGTGTAATACCGCACTCCTCTTACTGTGATTGGTGTAATACCGCACTCCTCTTACTGTGATTGGTGTAATACCGCACTCCTCTTACTGTGATTGGTGTAATACCGCACTCCTCTTACTGTGATTGGTGTAATACCGCACTCCTCTTACTGTGATTGGTATAATACCGCACTCCTCTTACTGTGATTGGTGTAATACCGCACTCCTCTCACTGTGATTGGTGTAATACCGCACTCCTCTTACTGTGATTGGTGTAATACCGCACTCCTCTTACTGTGATTGGTGTAATACCGCGCTCCTCTTACTGTGATTGGTGTAATACCGCGCTCCTCTTACTGTGATTGGTGTAATACCGCGCTCCTCTTACTGTGATTGGTGTAATACCGCACTCCTCTTACTGTGATTGGTGTAATACCGCGCTCCTCTTACTGTGATTGGTGTAATACCGCGCTCCTCTTACTGTGATTGGTGTAATACCGCACTCCTCTTACTGTGATTGGTGTAATACCGCACTCCTCTTACTGTGATTGGTGTAATACCGCACTCCTCTTACTGTGATTGGTGTAATACCGCACTCCTCTTACTGTGATTGGTGTAATACCGCACTCCTCTCACTGTGATTGGTGTAATACCGCACTCCTCTCACTGTGATTGGTGTAATACCGCACTCCTCTTACTGTGATTGGTGTAATACCGCACTCCTCTCACTGTGATTGGTGTAATACCGCACTCCTCTTACTTTTATTGGTGTAATACCGCACTCCTCTTACTGTGATTGGTGTAATACCGCACTCCTCTTACTGTGATTGGTGTAATACCGCACTCCTCTTACTGTGATTGGTGTAATACCGCGCTCCTCTTACTGTGATTGGTGTAATACCGCGCTCCTCTTACTGTGATTGGTGTAATACCGCGCTCCTCTTGCTGTGATTGGTGTAATACCGCACTCCTCTTACTGTGATTGGTGTAATACCGCACTCCTCTTACTGTGATTGGTGTAATACCGCGCTCCTCTTACTGTGATTGGTGTAATACCGCACTCCTCTTACTGTGATTGGTATAATACCGCTCTCCTCTTACTGTGATTGGTGTAATACCGCACTCCTCTTACTGTGATTGGTGTAATACCGCACTCCTCTTACTGTGATTGGTGTAATACCGCACTCCTCTTACTGTGATTGGTACAATACCGCTCTCCTTTTACTGTGATTGGTGTAATACCGCACTCCTCTTACTGTGATTGGTGTAATACCGCACTCCTCTTACTGTGATTGGTATAATACCGCACTCCTCTTACTGTGATTGGTGTAATACCGCACTCCTCTTACTGTGATTGGTATAATACCGCACTCCTCTTACTGTGATTGGTGTAATACCGCACTCCTCTTACTGTGATTGGTATAATACCGCGCTCCTCTTACTGTGATTAGTGTAATACCGCACTCCTCTTACTGTGATTGGTGTAATACCGCACTCCTCTTACTGTGATTGGTGTAATACCGCACTCCTCTTACTGTGATTGGTGTAATACCGCACTCCTCTTACTGTGATTGGTGTAATACCGCACTCCTCTTACTGTGATTGATGTAATACCGCACTCCTCTTACTGTGATTGGTGTAATACCGCGCTCCTCTTACTGTGATTGGTGTAATACCGCACTCCTCTTACTGTGATTGGTGTAATACCGCACTCCTCTTACTGTGATTGGTATAATACCGCACTCCTCTTACTGTGATTGGTGTAATACCGCACTCCTCTTGCTGTGATTGGTATAATACCGCACTCCTCTTACTGTGATTGGTGTAATACCGCACTCCTCTTACTGTGATTGGTGTAATACCGCGCTCCTCTTACTGTGATTGGTGTAATACCGCACTCCTCTTACTGTGATTGGTGTAATACCGCGCTCCTCGTACTGTGATTGGTGTAATACCGCACTCCTCTTACTGTGATTGGTGTAATACCGCGCTCCTCTTACTGTGATTGGTGTAATACCGCACTCCTCTTCCTGTGATTGGTATAATACCGCACTCCTCTTCCTGTGATTGGTATAATACCGCACTCCTCTTACTGTGATTGATGTAATACCGCACTCCTCTTCCTGTGATTGGTGTAATACCGCACTCCTCTTACTGTGATTGGTGTAATACCGCGCTCCTCTTACTGTGATTGGTATAATACCGCACTCCTCTTACTGTGATTGGTGTAATACCGCACTCCTCTTACTGTGATTGGTGTAATACCGCACTCCTCTTACTGTGATTGGTATAATACCGCGCTCCTCATACTGTGATTGGTGTAATACCGCGCTCCTCTTACTGTGATTGGTGTAATACCGCACTCCTCTTACTGTGATTGGTGTAATACCGCACTCCTGTTACTGTGATTGGTGTAATACCGCACTCCTCTTACTGTGATTGGTGTAATACCGCACTCCTCTTACTGTGATTGGTGTAATACCGCACTCCTCTTACTGTGATTGGTGTAATACCGCACTCCTCTTACTGTGATTGGTATAATACCGCACTCCTCTTACTGTGATTGGTGTAATACCGCACTCCTGTTACTGTGATTGGTGTAATACCGCACTCCTCTTACTGTGATTGGTGTAATACCGCACTCCTCTTACTGTGATTGGTGTAATACCGCACTCCTCTTACTGTGATTGGTGTAATACCGCACTCCTCTTACTGTGATTGGTGTAATACCGCACTCCTCTTACTGTGATTGGTGTAATACCGCACTCCTGTTACTGTGATTGGTGTAATACCGCACTCCTCTTACTGTGATTGGTGTAATACCGCACTCCTCTTACTGTGATTGGTGTAATACCGCACTCCTCTTACTGTGATTGGTGTAATACCGCGCTCCTCTTACTGTGATTGGTGTAATACCGCGCTCCTCTTACTGTGATTGGTGTAATACCGCACTCCTCTTACTGTGATTGGTGTAATACGGCACTCCTCTTACTGTGATTGGTATAATACCGCACTCCTCTTACTGTGATTGGTGTAATACCGCACTCCTCTTCCTGTGATTGGTGTAATACCGCACTTCTCTTACTGTGATTGGTGTAATACCGCACTCCTCTTACTGTGATTGGTGTAATACCGCACTTCTCTTACTGTGATTGGTGTAATACCGCACTCCTCTTACTGTGATTGGTGTAATACCGCACTCCTCTTACTGTGATTGGTATAATACCGCACTCCTCTTACTGTGATTGGTGTAATACCGCTCTCCTCTTACTGTGATTGGTGTAATACCACACTCCTCTTACTGTGATTGGTATAATACCGCACTTCTCTTACTGTGATTGGTGTAATACCGCACTCCTCTTACTGTGATTGGTGTAATACCGCACTTCTCTTACTGTGATTGGTGTAATACCGCACTCCTCTTACTGTGATTGGTGTAATACCGCACTCCTCTTACTGTGATTGGTGTAATACCGCACTTCTCTTACTGTGATTGGTGTAATACCGCACTCCTCTTACTGTGATTGGTGTAATACCGCACTCCTCTTACTGTGATTGGTGTAATACCGCACTCCTCTTACTGTGATTGGTGTAATACCGCTCTCCTCTTACTGTGATTGGTGTAATACCGCACTCCTCTTACTGTGATTGGTGTAATACCGCACTCCTCTTACTGTGATTGGTGTAATACCGCACTCCTCTTACTGTGATTGGTGTAATACCGCGCTCCTCTTACTGTGATTGGTGTAATACCGCACTCCTCTTACTGTGATTGGTGTAATACCGCGCTCCTCTTACTGTGATTGGTGTAATACCGCACTCCTCTTACTGTGATTGGTGAAATACCGCACTCCTCTGACTGTGATTGGTGTAATACCGCACTCCTCTGACTGTGATTGGTGTAATACCGCGCTCCTCTTACTGTGATTGGTGTAATACCGCGCTCCTCTTACTGTGATTGGTGTAATACCGCGCTCCTCTTACTGTGATTGGTGTAATACCGCACTCCTCTTACTGTGATTGGTATAATACCGCACTCCTCTTACTGTGATTGGTGTAATACCGCACTCCTCTTACTGTGATTGGTGTAATACCGCGCTCCTCTTACTGTGTTCGGTATAATACCGCGCTCCTCTTACTGTGATTGGTGTAATACCGCGCTCCTCTTACTGTGATTGGTGTAATACCGCACTCCTCTTACTGTGATTGGTGTAATACCGCACTCCTCTTACTGTGATTGGTGTGATACCGCACTCCTCTTACTGTGATTGGTGTAATACCGCACTCCTCTTGCTGTGATTGGTATAATACCGCACTCCTCTTACTGTGATTGGTGTAATACCGCGCTCCTCTCACTGTGATTGGTGTAATACCGCCTCTTACTGTGATTGGTGTAATACCGCACTCCTCTTACTGTGATTGGTGTAATACCGCACTCCTCTTACTGTGATTGGTGTAATACCGCGCTCCTCTTGCTGTGATTGGTATAATACCGCACTCCTCTTACTGTGATTGGTGTAATACCGCGCTCCTCTCACTGTGATTGGTGTAATACCGCCTCTTACTGTGATTGGTGTAATACCGCACTCCTCTTACTGTGATTGGTGTAATACCGCACTCCTCTTACTGTGATTGGTGTAATACCGCACTCCTCTTACTGTGATTGGTGTAATACCGCACTCCTCTTACTGTGATTGGTATAATACCGCACTCCTCTTACTGTGATTGGTGTAATACCGCACTCCTCTTACTGTGATTGGTGTAATACCGCACTCCTCTTACTGTGATTGGTATAATACCGCACTCCTCTTACTGTGATTGGTGTAATACCGCACTCCTCTTACTGTGATTGGTGTAATACCGCACTCCTCTTACTGTGATTGGTATAATACCGCACTCCTCTTACTGTGATTGGTGTAATACCGCACTCCTCTTACTGTGATTGGTGTAATACCGCACTCCTCTTACTGTGATTGGTGTAATACCGCACTCCTCTTACTGTGATTGGTGTAATACCGCGCTCCTCCTACTGTGATTGGTGTAATACCGCACTCCTCTTACTGTGATTGGTGTAATACCGCACTCCTCTTACTGTGATTGGTGTAATACCGCACTCCTCTTCCTGTGATTGGTGTAATACCGCACTCCTCTTACTGTGATTGGTGTAATACCGCGCTCCTCTTACTGTGATTGGTATAATACCGCGCTCCTCTTACTGTGATTGGTGTAATACCGCACTCCTCTTACTGTGATTGGTGTAATACCGCACTCCTCTTACTGTGATTGGTGTAATACCGCACTCCTCTTACTGTGATTGGTGTAATACCGCACTCCTCTTACTGTGATTGGTGTAATACCGCACTCCTCTTACTGTGATTGGTGTAATACCGCACTCCTCTTACTGTGATTGGTGTAATACCGCACTCCTCTTACTGTGATTGGTGTAATACCGCACTCCTCTTACTGTGATTGGTGTAATACCGCACTCCTCTTACTGTGATTGGTGTAATACCGCGCTCCTCTTACTGTGATTGGTGTAATACCGCGCTCCTCTTACTGTGATTGGTGTAATACCGCACTCCTCTTACTGTGATTGGTGTAATACCGCACTCCTCTTACTGTGATTGGTGTAATACCGCACTCCTCTTACTGTGATTGGTGTAATACCGCACTCCTCTTACTGTGATTGGTGGAATACCGCACTCCTCTTGCTGTGATTGGTGTAATACCGCACTCCTCTTACTGTGATTGGTGTAATACCGCGCTCCTCTTACTGTGATTGGTGTAATACCGCGCTCCTCTTACTGTGATTGGTGTAATACCGCGCTCCTCTTACTGTGATTGGTGTAATACCGCACTCCTCTTCCTGTGATTGGTGTAATACCGCACTCCTCTTCCTGTGATTGGTGTAATACCGCACTCCTCTTCCTGTGATTGGTGTAATACCGCGCTCCTCTTACTGTGATTGGTGTAATACCGCACTCCTCTTACTGTGATTGGTATAATACCGCGCTCCTCTTACTGTGATTGGTGTAATACCGCGCTCCTCTTACTGTGATTGGTGTAATACCGCGCTCCTCTTACTGTGATTGGTGTAATACCGCACTCCTCTTACTGTGATTGGTGTAATACCGCACTCCTCTTACTGTGATTGGTGTAATACCGCGCTCCTCTTACTGTGATTGGTATAATACCGCACTCCTCTTCCTGTGATTGGTGTAATACCGCACTCCTCTTACTGTGTTCGGTATAATACCGCGCTCCTCTTACTGTGATTGGTGTAATACCGCACTCCTCTTACTGTGATTGGTGTAATACCGCACTCCTCTTACTGTGATTGGTGTAATACCGCACTCCACTTACTGTGATTGGTGTAATACCGCACTCCAATTACTGTGATTGGTGTAATACCGCACTCCTCTTACTGTGATTGGTGTAATACCGCACTCCTCTTACTGTGATTGGTGTAATACCGCACTCCTCTTACTGTGATTGGTGTAATACCGCACTCCTCTTTCTGTGATTGGTGTAATACCGCACTCCTCTTACTGTGATTGGTGTAATACCGCACTCCTCTTACTGTGATTGGTGTAATACCGCACTCCTCTTACTGTGATTGGTGTAATACCGCACTCCTCTTACTGTGATTGGTGTAATACCGCGCTCCTCTCACTGTGATTGGTGTAATACCGCCTCTTACTGTGATTGGTGTAATACCGCACTCCTCTTACTGTGATTGGTGTAATACCGCACTCCTCTTACTGTGATTGGTGTAATACCGCACTCCTCTTACTGTGATTGGTGTAATACCGCACTCCTCTTCCTGTGATTGGTGTAATACCGCACTCCTGTTACTGTGATTGGTATAATACCGCACTCCTCTTACTGTGATTGGTGTAATACCGCGCTCCTCTTACTGTGATTGGTATAATACCGCGCTCCTCTTACTGTGATTGGTGTAATACCGCGCTCCTCTTACTGTGATTGGTATAATACCGCGCTCCTCTTACTGTGATTGGTGTAATACCGCACTCCTCTTACTGTGATTGGTGTAATACCGCACTCCTCTTACTGTGATTGGTGTAATACCGCACTCCTCTTACTGTGATTGGTGTAATACCGCACTCCTCTTACTGTGATTGGTGTAATACCGCACTCCTCTTACTGTGATTGGTGTAATACCGCACTCCTCTTACTGTGATTGGTGTAATACCGCACTCCTCTTACTGTGATTGGTGTAATACCGCACTCCTCTTACTGTGATTGGTGTAATACCGCACTCCTCTTCCTGTGATTGGTGTAATACTGTGATTGGTGTAATACCGCACTCCTCTTACTGTGATTGGTGTAATACCGCACTCCTCTTACTGTGATTGGTGTAATACCGCACTCCTCTTCCTGTGATTGGTGTAATACCGCACTCCTCTTACTGTGATTGGTATAATACCGCGCTCCTCTTACTGTGATTGGTATAATACCGCACTCCTCTTACTGTGATTGGTGTAATACCGCACTCCTCTTACTGTGATTGGTATAATACCGCACTCCTCTTACTGTGATTGGTGTAATACCGCACTCCTCTTATTGTGATTGGTGTAACACCGCGCTCCTCTTAATGTGATTGGTGTAATACCACACTCCTCTTACTGTGATTGGTGTAATACCGCACTCCTCTTACTGTGATTGGTATAATACCGCACTCCTCTTACTGTGATTGGTATGATACCGCACTCCTCTTACTGTGATTGGTGTGATACCGCACTCCTCTTACTGTGATTGGTGTAATACCGCACTCCTCTTCCTGTGATTGGTGTAATACCGCGCTCCTCTTACTGTGATTGGTGTAATACCGCACTCCTCTTACTGTGATTGGTGTAATACCGCACTCCTCTTACTGTGATTGGTGTAATACCGCACTCCTCTGACTGTGATTGGTGTAATACCGCACTCCTCTTACTGTGATTGGTGTAATACCGCGCTCCTCTTACTGTGATTGGTGTAATACCTCGCTCCTCTTACTGTGATTGGTGTAATACCGCACTCCTCTTACTGTGATTGGTGTAATACCGCACTCCTCTTACTGTGATTGGTGTAATACCGCGCTCCTCTTACTGTGATTGGTGTAATACCGCGCTCCTCTTACTGTGATTGGTGTAATACCGCACTCCTCTTACTGTGATTGGTGTAATACCGCACTCCTCTTACTGTGATTGGTGTAATACCGCACTCCTCTTACTGTGATTGGTGTAATACCGCACTCCTCTTACTGTGATTGGTGTAATACCGCACTCCTCTTACTGTGATTGGTGCAATACCGCACTCCTCTTACTGTGATTGGTGTAATACCGCACTCCTCTTACTGTGATTGGTATAATACCGCACTCCTCTTACTGTGATTGGTGTAATACCGCACTCCTCTTACTGTGATTGGTATAATACCGCACTCCTCTTACTGTGATTGGTGTAATACCGCACTCCTCTTACTGTGATTGGTGTAATACCGCACTCCTCTTACTGTGATTGGTGTAATACCGCCTCTTACTGTGATTGGTGTAATACCGCACTCCTCTTACTGTGATTGGTGTAATACCGCACTCCTCTTACTGTGATTGGTGTAATACCGCACTCCTCTTACTGTGATTGGTGTAATACCGCACTCCTCTTCCTGTGATTGGTGTAATACCGCACTCCTCTTACTGTGATTGGTATAATACCGCACTCCTCTTACTGTGATTGGTGTAATACCGCGCTCCTCTTACTGTGATTGGTATAATACCGCGCTCCTCTTACTGTGATTGGTGTAATACCGCGCTCCTCTTACTGTGATTGGTATAATACCGCGCTCCTCTTACTGTGATTGGTGTAATACCGCACTCCTCTTACTGTGATTGGTGTAATACCGCACTCCTCTTACTGTGATTGGTGTAATACCGCACTCCTCTTACTGTGATTGGTGTAATACCGCACTCCTCTTACTGTGATTGGTGTAATACCGCACTCCTCTTACTGTGATTGGTGTAATACCGCACTCCTCTTACTGTGATTGGTGTAATACCGCACTCCTCTTACTGTGATTGGTGTAATACCGCACTCCTCTTACTGTGATTGGTGTAATACCGCACTCCTCTTCCTGTGATTGGTGTAATACTGTGATTGGTGTAATACCGCACTCCTCTTACTGTGATTGGTGTAATACCGCACTCCTCTTACTGTGATTGGTGTAATACCGCACTCCTCTTCCTGTGATTGGTGTAATACCGCACTCCTCTTACTGTGATTGGTATAATACCGCGCTCCTCTTACTGTGATTGGTATAATACCGCACTCCTCTTACTGTGATTGGTGTAATACCGCACTCCTCTTACTGTGATTGGTATAATACCGCACTCCTCTTACTGTGATTGGTGTAATACCGCACTCCTCTTATTGTGATTGGTGTAACACCGCGCTCCTCTTACTGTGATTGGTGTAATACCACACTCCTCTTACTGTGATTGGTGTAATACCGCACTCCTCTTACTGTGATTGGTATAATACCGCACTCCTCTTACTGTGATTGGTATGATACCGCACTCCTCTTACTGTGATTGGTGTAATACCGCACTCCTCTTACTGTGATTGGTGTAATACCGCACTCCTCTTCCTGTGATTGGTGTAATACCGCGCTCCTCTTACTGTGATTGGTGTAATACCGCGCTCCTCTTACTGTGATTGGTGTAATACCGCACTCCTCTTACTGTGATTGGTGTAATACCGCACTCCTCTTACTGTGATTGGTGTAATACCGCACTCCTCTTACTGTGATTGGTGTAATACCGCGCTCCTCTTACTGTGATTGGTGTAATACCTCGCTCCTCTTACTGTGATTGGTGTAATACCGCACTCCTCTTACTGTGATTGGTGTAATACCGCACTCCTCTTACTGTGATTGGTGTAATACCGCACTCCTCTTACTGTGATTGGTGTAATACCGCACTCCTCTTACTGTGATTGGTGTAATACCGCACTCCTCTTACTGTGATTGGTGCAATACCGCACTCCTCTTACTGTGATTGGTGTAATACCGCACTCCTCTTACTGTGATTGGTGGAATACCGCACTCCTCTTGCTGTGATTGGTGTAATACCGCACTCCTCTTACTGTGATTGGTGTAATACCGCGCTCCTCTTACTGTGATTGGTGTAATACCGCGCTCCTCTTACTGTGATTGGTGTAATACCGCGCTCCTCTTACTGTGATTGGTGTAATACCGCACTCCTCTTCCTGTGATTGGTGTAATACCGCACTCCTCTTCCTGTGATTGGTGTAATACCGCACTCCTCTTCCTGTGATTGGTGTAATACCGCGCTCCTCTTACTGTGATTGGTGTAATACCGCACTCCTCTTACTGTGATTGGTATAATACCGCGCTCCTCTTACTGTGATTGGTGTAATACCGCGCTCCTCTTACTGTGATTGGTGTAATACCGCGCTCCTCTTACTGTGATTGGTGTAATACCGCACTCCTCTTACTGTGATTGGTGTAATACCGCACTCCTCTTACTGTGATTGGTGTAATACCGCGCTCCTCTTACTGTGATTGGTATAATACCGCACTCCTCTTCCTGTGATTGGTGTAATACCGCACTCCTCTTACTGTGTTCGGTATAATACCGCGCTCCTCTTACTGTGATTGGTGTAATACCGCACTCCTCTTACTGTGATTGGTGTAATACCGCACTCCTCTTACTGTGATTGGTGTAATACCGCACTCCACTTACTGTGATTGGTGTAATACCGCACTCCAATTACTGTGATTGGTGTAATACCGCACTCCTCTTACTGTGATTGGTGTAATACCGCACTCCTCTTACTGTGATTGGTGTAATACCGCACTCCTCTTACTGTGATTGGTGTAATACCGCACTCCTCTTTCTGTGATTGGTGTAATACCGCACTCCTCTTACTGTGATTGGTGTAATACCGCACTCCTCTTACTGTGATTGGTGTAATACCGCACTCCTCTTACTGTGATTGGTGTAATACCGCACTCCTCTTACTGTGATTGGTGTAATACCGCGCTCCTCTCACTGTGATTGGTGTAATACCGCCTCTTACTGTGATTGGTGTAATACCGCACTCCTCTTACTGTGATTGGTGTAATACCGCACTCCTCTTACTGTGATTGGTGTAATACCGCACTCCTCTTACTGTGATTGGTGTAATACCGCACTCCTCTTCCTGTGATTGGTGTAATACCGCACTCCTCTTACTGTGATTGGTATAATACCGCACTCCTCTTACTGTGATTGGTGTAATACCGCGCTCCTCTTACTGTGATTGGTATAATACCGCGCTCCTCTTACTGTGATTGGTGTAATACCGCGCTCCTCTTACTGTGATTGGTATAATACCGCGCTCCTCTTACTGTGATTGGTGTAATACCGCACTCCTCTTACTGTGATTGGTGTAATACCGCACTCCTCTTACTGTGATTGGTGTAATACCGCACTCCTCTTACTGTGATTGGTGTAATACCGCACTCCTCTTACTGTGATTGGTGTAATACCGCACTCCTCTTACTGTGATTGGTGTAATACCGCACTCCTCTTACTGTGATTGGTGTAATACCGCACTCCTCTTACTGTGATTGGTGTAATACCGCACTCCTCTTACTGTGATTGGTGTAATACCGCACTCCTCTTCCTGTGATTGGTGTAATACTGTGATTGGTGTAATACCGCACTCCTCTTACTGTGATTGGTGTAATACCGCACTCCTCTTACTGTGATTGGTGTAATACCGCACTCCTCTTCCTGTGATTGGTGTAATACCGCACTCCTCTTACTGTGATTGGTATAATACCGCGCTCCTCTTACTGTGATTGGTATAATACCGCACTCCTCTTACTGTGATTGGTGTAATACCGCACTCCTCTTACTGTGATTGGTATAATACCGCACTCCTCTTACTGTGATTGGTGTAATACCGCACTCCTCTTATTGTGATTGGTGTAACACCGCGCTCCTCTTACTGTGATTGGTGTAATACCACACTCCTCTTACTGTGATTGGTGTAATACCGCACTCCTCTTACTGTGATTGGTATAATACCGCACTCCTCTTACTGTGATTGGTATGATACCGCACTCCTCTTACTGTGATTGGTGTGATACCGCACTCCTCTTACTGTGATTGGTGTAATACCGCACTCCTCTTCCTGTGATTGGTGTAATACCGCGCTCCTCTTACTGTGATTGGTGTAATACCGCACTCCTCTTACTGTGATTGGTGTAATACCGCACTCCTCTTACTGTGATTGGTGTAATACCGCACTCCTCTGACTGTGATTGGTGTAATACCGCACTCCTCTTACTGTGATTGGTGTAATACCGCGCTCCTCTTACTGTGATTGGTGTAATACCTCGCTCCTCTTACTGTGATTGGTGTAATACCGCACTCCTCTTACTGTGATTGGTGTAATACCGCACTCCTCTTACTGTGATTGGTGTAATACCGCGCTCCTCTTACTGTGATTGGTGTAATACCGCGCTCCTCTTACTGTGATTGGTGTAATACCGCACTCCTCTTACTGTGATTGGTGTAATACCGCACTCCTCTTACTGTGATTGGTGTAATACCGCACTCCTCTTACTGTGATTGGTGTAATACCGCACTCCTCTTACTGTGATTGGTGTAATACCGCACTCCTCTTACTGTGATTGGTGCAATACCGCACTCCTCTTACTGTGATTGGTGTAATACCGCACTCCTCTTACTGTGATTGGTATAATACCGCACTCCTCTTACTGTGATTGGTGTAATACCGCACTCCTCTTACTGTGATTGGTATAATACCGCACTCCTCTTACTGTGATTGGTGTAATACCGCACTCCTCTTACTGTGATTGGTGTAATACCGCACTCCTCTTACTGTGATTGGTGTAATACCGCCTCTTACTGTGATTGGTGTAATACCGCACTCCTCTTACTGTGATTGGTGTAATACCGCACTCCTCTTACTGTGATTGGTGTAATACCGCACTCCTCTTACTGTGATTGGTGTAATACCGCACTCCTCTTCCTGTGATTGGTGTAATACCGCACTCCTCTTACTGTGATTGGTATAATACCGCACTCCTCTTACTGTGATTGGTGTAATACCGCGCTCCTCTTACTGTGATTGGTATAATACCGCGCTCCTCTTACTGTGATTGGTGTAATACCGCGCTCCTCTTACTGTGATTGGTATAATACCGCGCTCCTCTTACTGTGATTGGTGTAATACCGCACTCCTCTTACTGTGATTGGTGTAATACCGCACTCCTCTTACTGTGATTGGTGTAATACCGCACTCCTCTTACTGTGATTGGTGTAATACCGCACTCCTCTTACTGTGATTGGTGTAATACCGCACTCCTCTTACTGTGATTGGTGTAATACCGCACTCCTCTTACTGTGATTGGTGTAATACCGCACTCCTCTTACTGTGATTGGTGTAATACCGCACTCCTCTTACTGTGATTGGTGTAATACCGCACTCCTCTTCCTGTGATTGGTGTAATACTGTGATTGGTGTAATACCGCACTCCTCTTACTGTGATTGGTGTAATACCGCACTCCTCTTACTGTGATTGGTGTAATACCGCACTCCTCTTCCTGTGATTGGTGTAATACCGCACTCCTCTTACTGTGATTGGTATAATACCGCGCTCCTCTTACTGTGATTGGTATAATACCGCACTCCTCTTACTGTGATTGGTGTAATACCGCACTCCTCTTACTGTGATTGGTATAATACCGCACTCCTCTTACTGTGATTGGTGTAATACCGCACTCCTCTTATTGTGATTGGTGTAACACCGCGCTCCTCTTACTGTGATTGGTGTAATACCACACTCCTCTTACTGTGATTGGTGTAATACCGCACTCCTCTTACTGTGATTGGTATAATACCGCACTCCTCTTACTGTGATTGGTATGATACCGCACTCCTCTTACTGTGATTGGTGTAATACCGCACTCCTCTTACTGTGATTGGTGTAATACCGCACTCCTCTTCCTGTGATTGGTGTAATACCGCGCTCCTCTTACTGTGATTGGTGTAATACCGCGCTCCTCTTACTGTGATTGGTGTAATACCGCACTCCTCTTACTGTGATTGGTGTAATACCGCACTCCTCTTACTGTGATTGGTGTAATACCGCACTCCTCTTACTGTGATTGGTGTAATACCGCGCTCCTCTTACTGTGATTGGTGTAATACCTCGCTCCTCTTACTGTGATTGGTGTAATACCGCACTCCTCTTACTGTGATTGGTGTAATACCGCACTCCTCTTACTGTGATTGGTGTAATACCGCACTCCTCTTACTGTGATTGGTGCAATACCGCACTCCTCTTACTGTGATTGGTGTCATACCGCACTCCTCTTACTGTGATTGGTGTAATACCGCACTCCTCTTACTGTGATTGGTATAATACCGCACTCCTCTTACTGTGATTGGTGTAATACCGCACTCCTCTTACTGTGATTGGTATAATACCGCACTCCTCTTACTGTGATTGGTGTAATACCGCACTCCTCTTACTGTGATTGGTGTAATACCGCACTCCTCTTACTGTGATTGGTGTAATACCGCACTCCTCTTACTGTGATTGGTGTAATACCGCACTCCTCTTACTGTGATTGGTGTAATACCGCACTCCTCTTACTGTGATTGGTGTAATACCGCACTCCTCTTAATGTGATTGGTATAATACCGCACTCCTCTTACTGTGATTGGTGTAATACCGCACTCCTCTTACTGTGATTGGTGTAATACCGCACTCCTCTTACTGTGATTGGTGTAATACCGCACTCCTCTTGCTGTGATTGGTGTAATACCGCACTCCTCTTACTGTGATTGGTGTAATACCGCACTCCTCTTACTGTGATTGGTATAATACCGCACTCCTCTTACTGTGATTGGTGTAATACCGCACTCCTCTTACTGTGATTGGTGTAATACCGCGCTCCTCTTACTGTGATTGGTATAATACCGCGCTCCTCTTACTGTGATTGGTGTAATACCGCACTCCTCTTACTGTGATTGGTGTAATACCACGCTCCTCTTACTGTGATTGGTGTAATACCGCGCGCCTCTTACTGTGATTGGTGTAATACCGCACTCCTCTTACTGTGATTGGTGTAATACCGCACTCCTCTTACTGTGATTGGTGTAATACCGCACTCCTCTTACTGTGATTGGTGTAATACCGCACTCCTCTTACTGTGATTGGTGTAATACCGCACTCCTCTTACTGTGATTGGTGTAATACCGCACTCCTCTTACTGTGATTGGTGTAATACCGCTCTCCTCTTACTGTGATTGGTGTAATACCGCGCTCCTCTTACTGTGATTGGTGTAATACCGCACTCCTCTTACTGTGATTGGTGTAATACCGCACTCCTCTTACTGTGATTGGTGTAATACCGCACTCCTCTTACTGTGATTGGTATAATACCGCGCTCCTCTGACTGTGATTGGTATAATACCGCACTCCTCTTACTCTGATTGGTGTAATACCGCGCTCCTCTTACTGTGATTGGTGTAATACCGCACTCCTCTTACTGTGATTGGTGTAATACCGCGCTCCTCTTCCTGTGATTGGTGTAATACCGCACTCCTCTTACTGTGATTGGTGTAATACCGCACTCCTCTTACTGTGATTGGTATAATACCGCACTCCTCTTACTGTGATTGGTATAATACCGCACTCCTCTTACTGTGATTGGTGTAATACCGCACTCCTCTTACTGTGATTGGTGTAATACCGCACTCCTCTTACTGTGATTGGTATAATACCGCACTCCTCTTACTGTGATTGGTGTAATACCGCACTCCTCTTACTGTGATTGGTGTAATACCGCGCTCCTCTTACTGTGATTGGTATAATACCGCACTCCTCTTACTGTGATTGGTGTAATACCGCACTCCTCTTACTGTGATTGGTGTAATACCGCACTCCTCTTACTGTGATTGGTGTAATACCGCACTCCTCTTAATGTGATTGGTATAATACCGCACTCCTCTTACTGTGATTGGTGTAATACCGCACTCCTCTTACTGTGATTGGTGTAATACCGCACTCCTCTTACTGTGATTGGTGTAATACCGCACTCCTCTTGCTGTGATTGGTGTAATACCGCACTCCTCTTACTGTGATTGGTGTAATACCGCACTCCTCTTACTGTGATTGGTATAATACCGCACTCCTCTTACTGTGATTGGTGTAATACCGCACTCCTCTTACTGTGATTGGTGTAATACCGCGCTCCTCTTACTGTGATTGGTATAATACCGCGCTCCTCTTACTGTGATTGGTGTAATACCGCACTCCTCTTACTGTGATTGGTGTAATACCACGCTCCTCTTACTGTGATTGGTGTAATACCGCGCGCCTCTTACTGTGATTGGTGTAATACCGCACTCCTCTTACTGTGATTGGTGTAATACCGCACTCCTCTTACTGTGATTGGTGTAATACCGCACTCCTCTTACTGTGATTGGTGTAATACCGCACTCCTCTTACTGTGATTGGTGTAATACCGCACTCCTCTTACTGTGATTGGTGTAATACCGCACTCCTCTTACTGTGATTGGTGTAATACCGCTCTCCTCTTACTGTGATTGGTGTAATACCGCGCTCCTCTTACTGTGATTGGTGTAATACCGCACTCCTCTTACTGTGATTGGTGTAATACCGCACTCCTCTTACTGTGATTGGTGTAATACCGCACTCCTCTTACTGTGATTGGTATAATACCGCGCTCCTCTGACTGTGATTGGTATAATACCGCACTCCTCTTACTCTGATTGGTGTAATACCGCGCTCCTCTTACTGTGATTGGTGTAATACCGCACTCCTCTTACTGTGATTGGTGTAATACCGCGCTCCTCTTCCTGTGATTGGTGTAATACCGCACTCCTCTTACTGTGATTGGTGTAATACCGCACTCCTCTTACTGTGATTGGTATAATACCGCACTCCTCTTACTGTGATTGGTATAATACCGCACTCCTCTTACTGTGATTGGTGTAATACCGCACTCCTCTTACTGTGATTGGTGTAATACCGCACTCCTCTTACTGTGATTGGTATAATACCGCACTCCTCTTACTGTGATTGGTGTAATACCGCACTCCTCTTACTGTGATTGGTGTAATACCGCGCTCCTCTTACTGTGATTGGTATAATACCGCACTCCTCTTACTGTGATTGGTGTAATACCGCACTCCTCTTACTGTGATTGGTGTAATACCGCACTCCTCTTACTGTGATTGGTGTAATACCGCACTCCTCTTACTGTGATTGGTGTATTACCGCGCTCCTCTTCCTGTGATTGGTATAATACCGCACTCCTCTTACTGTGATTGGTGTAATACCGCACTCCTCTTACTGTGATTGGTGTAATACCGCACTCCTCTTACTGTGATTGGTGTAATACCGCACTCCTCTTACTGTGATTGGTATAATACCGCACTCCTCTGACTGTGATTGGTGTAATACCGCACTCCTCTTACTGTGATTGGTGTAATACCGCACTCCTCTTACTGTGATTGGTGTAATACCGCACACCTCTTACTGTGATTGGTGTAATACCGCACTCCTCTTACTGTGATTGGTGTAATACCGCACTCCTCTTACTGTGATTGGTGTAATACCGCGCTCCTCTTACTGTGATTGGTGTAATACCGCGCTCCTCTTACTGTGATTGGTATAATACCGCACTCCTCTTACTGTGATTGGTATAATACCGCGCTCCTCTTACTGTGATTGGTATAATACCGCACTCCTCTTACTGTGATTGGTGTAATACCGCACTCCTCTTACTGTGATTGGTGTAATACCGCGCTCCTCTTACTGTGATTGGTATAATACCGCACTCCTCTTACTGTGATTGGTGTAATACCGCGCTCCTCTTACTGTGATTGGTGTAATACCGCACTCCTCTTACTGTGATTGGTGTAATACCGCACTCCTCTTACTGTGATTGGTGTAATACCGCGCTCCTCTTACTGTGATTGGTGTAATACCGCACTCCTCTTACTGTGATTGGTATAATACCGCGCTCCTCTTACTGTGATTGGTGTAATACCGCACTCCTCTTACTGTGATTGGTGTAATACCGCGCTCCTCTTACTGTGATTGGTGTAATACCGCACTCCTCTTACTGTGATTGGTATAATACCGCACTCCTCTTACTGTGATTGGTGTAATACCGCACTCCTCTTACTGTGATTGGTGTAATACCGCACTCCTCTTACTGTGATTGGTGTAATACCGCACTCCTCTTACTGTGATTGGTGTAATACCGCACTCCTCTTACTGTGATTGGTGTAATACCGCACTCCTCTTACTGTGATTGGTGTAATACCGCACTCCTCTTACTGTGATTGGTGTAATACCGCACTCCTCTTACTGTGATTGGTGTAATACCGCACTCCTCTTACTGTGATTGGTGTAATACCGCACTCCTCTTACTGTGATTGGTGTAATACCGCGCTCCTCTTACTGTGATTGGTGTAATACCGCGCTCCTCTTACTGTGATTGGTGTAATACCGCGCTCCTCTTACTGTGATTGGTGTAATACCGCACTCCTCTTACTGTGATTGGTGTAATACCGCACTCCTCTTACTGTGATTGGTGTAATACCGCACTCCTCTTACTGTGATTGGTGTAATACCGCACTCCTCTTACTGTGATTGGTGTAATACCGCGCTCCTCTTACTGTGATTGGTGTAATACCGCGCTCCTCTTACTGTGATTGGTGTAATACCGCGCTCCTCTTACTGTGATTGGTGTAATACCGCGCTCCTCTTACTGTGATTGGTGTAATACCGCACTCCTCTTACTGTGATTGGTGTAATACCGCGCTCCTCTTACTGTGATTGGTGAAATACCGCACTCCTCTTACTGTGATTGGTGTAATACCGCGCTCCTCTTACTGTGATTGGTATAATACCGCGCTCCTCTTACTGTGATTGGTATAATACCGCACTCCTCTTACTGTGATTGGTGTAATACCGCACTCCTCTTACTGTGATTGGTATAATACCGCACTCCTCTTACTGTGATTGGTGTAATACCGCGCTCCTCTTACTGTGATTGGTGTAATACCGCGCTCCTCTTACTGTGATTGGTGTAATACCGCACTCCTCTTACTGTGATTGGTGTAATACCGCACTCCTCTTACTGTGATTGGTGTAATACCGCGCTCCTCTTACTGTGATTGGTATAATACCGCACTCCTCTTACTGTGATTGGTGTAATACCGCGCTCCTCTTAATGTGATTGGTGTAATACCGCGCTCCTCTTACTGTGATTGGTATAATACCGCACTCCTCTTACTGTGATTGGTGTAATACCGCACTCCTCTTACTGTGATTGGTGTAATACCGCACTCCTCTTACTGTGATTGGTGTAATACCGCACTCCACTTACTGTGATTGGTGTAATACCGCACTCCTCTTACTGTGATTGGTGTAATACCGCACTCCTCTTACTGTGATTGGTGTAATACCGCACTCCTCTTACTGTGATTGGTGTAATACCGCACTCCTCCTACTGTGATTGGTATAATACCGCACTCCTCTTACTGTGATTGGTGTAATACCGCACTCCTCTTACTGTGATTGGTGTAATACCGCGCTCCTCTTACTGTGATTGGTGTAATACCGCGCTCCTCTTACTGTGATTGGTGTAATACCGCACTCCTCTTACTGTGATTGGTGTAATACCGCACTCCTCTTACTGTGATTGGTATAATACCGCACTCCTCTTACTGTGATTGGTGTAATACCGCGCTCCTCTTACTGTGATTGGTGTAATACCGCACTCCTCTTACTGTGATTGGTATAATACCGCACTCCTCTTACTGTGATTGGTGTTATACCGCACTCCTCTTACTGTGATTGGTATAATACCGCACTCCTCTTACTGTGATTGGTGTAATACCGCACTCCTCTGACTGTGATTGGTGTAATACCGCGCTCCTCTTACTGTGATTGGTATAATACCGCACTCCTCTTACTGTGATTGGTGTAATACCGCGCTCCTCTTACTGTGATTGGTGTAATACCGCACTCCTCTTACTGTGATTGGTATAATACCGCACTCCTCTTACTGTGATTGGTGTAATACCGCACTCCTCTTACTGTGATTGGTATAATACCGCACTCCTCTTACTGTGATTGGTGTAATACCGCACTCCTCTGACTGTGATTGGTGTAATACCGCGCTCCTCTTACTGTGATTGGTGTAATACCGCACTCCTCTTACTGTGATTGGTGTAATACCGCACTCCTCTTACTGTGATTGGTGTAATACCGCACTCCTCTTACTGTGATTGGTGTAATACCGCACTCCTCTTACTGTGATTGGTGTAATACCGCACTCCTCTTACTGTGATTGGTGTAATACCGCACTCCTCTTACTGTGATTGGTGTAATACCGCACTCCTCTTACTGTGATTGGTGTAATACCGCACTCCTCTTACTGTGATTGGTGTAATACCGCACTCCTCTTACTGTGATTGGTGTAATACCGCACTCCTCTTACTGTGATTGGTGTAATACCGCACTCCTCTTACTGTGATTGGTATAATACCGCACTCCTCTCACTGTGATTGGTGTAATACCGCACTCCTCTGACTGTGATTGGTGTAATACCGCGCTCCTCTTACTGTGATTGGTGTAATACCGCGCTCCTCTTACTGTGATTGGTGTAATACCGCACTCCTCTTACTGTGATTGGTGTAATACCGCACTCCTCTTACTGTGATTGGTGTAATACCGCACTCCTCTTACTGTGATTGGTGTAATACCGCACTCCTCTTACTGTGATTGGTGTAATACCGCACTCCTCCTACTGTGATTGGTATAATACCGCACTCCTCTTACTGTGATTGGTGTAATACCGCACTCCTCTTACTGTGATTGGTGTAATACCGCACTCCTCTTACTGTGATTGGTATGATACCGCACTCCTCTTACTGTGATTGGTGTAATACCGCACTCCTCTTACTGTGATTGGTGTAATACCGCACTCCTCTTACTGTGATTGGTATAATACCGCACTCCTCTTACTGTGATTGGTGTAATACCGCACTCCTCTTACTGTGATTGGTGTAATACCGCACTCCTCTTACTGTGATTGGTGTAATACCGCGCTCCTCTTACTGTGATTGGTGTAATACCGCGCTCATCTTAATGTGATTGGTGTAATACCGCGCTCCTCTTACTGTGATTGGTGTAATACCGCACTCCTCTTACTGTGATTGGTGTAATACCGCGCTCCTCTTACTGTGATTGGTGTAATACCGCGCTCCTCTTACTGTGATTGGTGTAATACCGCACTCCTCTTCCTGTGATTGGTGTAATACCGCACTCCTCTTACTGTGATTGGTGTAATACCGCACTCCTCTGACTGTGATTGGTGTAATACCGCACTCCTCTTACTGTGATTGGTGTAATACCGCACTCCTCTTACTGTGATTGGTGTAATACCGCACTCCTCTTACTGTGATTGGTGTAATACCGCGCTCCTCTTACTGTGATTGGTGTAATACCGCGCTCCTCTTACTGTGATTGGTGTAATACCGCGCTCCTCTTACTGTGATTGGTGTAATACCGCACTCCTCTTACTGTGATTGGTGTAATACCGCGCTCCTCTTACTGTGATTGGTGTAATACCGCACTCCTCTTACTGTGATTGGTGTAATACCGCACTCCTCTTACTGTGATTGGTGTAATACCGCACTGCTCTTACTGTGATGGGTGTAATACCGCACTCCTCTTACTGTGATTGGTGTAATACCGCACTCCTCTTACTGTGATTGGTGTAATACCGCGCTCCTCTTACTGTGATTGGTATAATACCGCACTCCTCTTACTGTGATTGGTGTTATACCGTACTCCTCTTACTGTGATTGGTATAATACCGCACTCCTCTTACTGTGATTGGTGTAATACCGCACTCCTCTTACTGTGATTGGTGTAATACCGCACTCCTCTGACTGTGATTGGTGTAATACCGCACTCCTCTTACTGTGATTGGTGTAATACCGCACTCCTCTGACTGTGATTGGTGTAATACCGCGCTCCTCTTACTGTGATTGGTGTAATACCGCACTCCTCTTACTGTGATTGGTGTAATACCGCACTCCTCTTACTGTGATTGGTGTAATACCGCACTCCTCTTACTGTGATTGGTGTAATACCGCGCTCCTCTTACTGTGATTGGTGTAATACCGCACTCCTCTTACTGTGATTGGTATAATACCGCACTCCTCTTACTGTGATTGGTGTAATACCGCGATCCTCTGACTGTGATTGGTGTAATATCGCACTCCTCTTACTGTGATTGGTGTAATACCGCACTCCTCTTACTGTGAATGGTGTCATACCGCACTCCTCTTACTGTGATTGGTGTAATACCGCGCTCCTCTTACTGTGATTGGTGTAATACCGCACTCCTCTTACTGTGATTGGTGTAATACCGCACTACTCTTACTGTGATTGATATAATACCGCACTCCTCTTACTGTGATTGGTGTAATACCGCACTCCTCTTACTGTGATTGGTGTAATACCGCACTCCTCTTACTGTGATTGGTATAATACCGCACTCCTCTTACTGTGATTGGTGTAATACCGCACTCCTCTTACTGTGATTGGTGTAATACCGCGCTCCACTTACTGTGATTGGTGTAATACCGCGCTCCTCCTACTGTGATTGGTATAATACCGCACTCCTCTTACTGTGATTGGTGTAATACCGCACTCTTCTTACTGTGATTGGTGTAATACCGCGCTCCTCTTACTGTGATTGGTGTAATACCGCACTCCTCTTACTGTGATTGGTGTAATACCGCGCTCCTCTTACTGTGATTGGTGTAATACCGCGCTCCTCTTACTGTGATTGGTATAATACCGCACTCCTCTTACTGTGATTGGTGTAATACCGCACTCCTCTTACTGTGATTGGTGTAATACCGCACTCCTCTTACTGTGATTGGTGTAATACCGCACTCCTCTTACTGTGATTGGTGTAATACCGCACTCCTCTTACTGTGATTGGTGTAATACCGCACTCCTCTTACTGTGATTGATGTAATACCGCACTCCTCTTACTGTGATTGGTGTAATACCGCACTCCTCTTACTGTGATTGGTGTAATACCGCGCTCCTCTTACTGTGATTGGTGTAATACCGCGCTCCTCTTACTGTGATTGGTGTAATACCGCACTCCTCTTACTGTGATTGGTGTAATACCGCACTCCTCTTACTGTGATTGGTATAATACCGCGCTCCTCTTACTGTGATTGGTGTAATACCGCACTCCTCTTACTGTGATTGGTGTAATACCGCGCTCCACTTACTGTGATTGGTGTAATACCGCGCTCCTCTTACTGTGATTGGTATAATACCGCACTCCTCTTACTGTGATTGGTGTAATACCGCACTCCTCTTACTGTGATTGGTGTAATACCGCACTCCTCTTCCTGTGATTGGTGTAATACCGCACTCCTCTTACTGTGATTGGTGTAATACCGCACTCCTCTTACTGTGATTGGTGTAATACCGCACTCCTCTGACTGTGATTGGTGTAATACCGCACTCCTCTTACTGTGATTGGTGTAATACCGCACTCCTCTTACTGTGATTGGTGTAATACCGCACTCCTCTTACTGTGATTGGTGTAATACCGCGCTCCTCTTACTGTGATTGGTGTAATACCGCACTCCTCTTACTGTGATTGGTGTAATACCGCACTCCTCTTACTGTGATTGGTGTAATACCGCACTCCTCTTACTGTGATTGGTGTAATACCGCACTCCTCTTACTGTGATTGGTGTAATACCGCACTCCTCTTACTGTGATTGGTGTAATACCGCACTCCTCTTACTGTGATTGGTGTAATACCGCACTCCTCTTCCTGTGATTGGTGTAATACCGCACTCCTCTTACTGTGATTGGTGTAATACCGCGCTCCTCTTATTGTGATTGGTGTAATACCGCGCTCCTCTTACTGTGATTGGTGTAATACCGCACTCCTCTTACTGTGATTGGTATAATACCGCGCTCCTCTTACTGTGATTGGTGTAATACCGCACTCCTCTTATTGTGATTGGTGTAATACCGCGCTCCTCTTACTGTGATTGGTGTAATACCGCGCTCCTCTTACTGTGATTGGTATAATACCGCACTCCTCTTCCTGTGATTGGTGTAATACCGCGCTCCTCTTACTGTGATTGGTGTAATACCGCACTCTTCTTACTGTGATTGGTGTAATACCGCACTCCCCTTCCTATGTTTGGTATAATATCTTGCTTCCTCGCTTCGATTTTTGGACAGTCACCCATTCACTGGATCAGCTGAATGAATAGTCCGCCCCTATTTACCGCTGTTTGCTCCACGTGATTCCGATACTCTTTGAGGTTCCGAAATCATCAATTTTAGTGAACGATTCCCTGCCTTCATCTGATTCCAGGCTTTAGTCTCCACTGAACCCTGTGTGAGTTCACAAATTCTTAGCATTAGTTTGCCAGGGAACTTTAACTCTCGCTCCATGTGGTTCAGGTTGTGGGAGGAATGATTCACTTCCCGTCAGCTGCCTCACTTCTCCCGATCTCCCTCACTGCACCAGTGTCACTGCCCCCGGATGCTGAGGACAGAAATGCAAGTGCAACATGTATCAGGATCAATTCTTCATTTTACTATATTGCAGAGGATCTATCTCCAATCATTGCTATGAAATAACCATTTAGTCCCAGACCAGTCTGACACGGTTCAAAGGATCTATCCGCGAGTCTCACGCTGATTTTCTACCATCTCCTGCTGATCCTCAATACAACTGAGTTCACTTCATTTTTTCCTGTTCATTATATGGATCTGTAACCACACGATTCTTACTGGACTGCGATGAATCATAAACTCAATTCATGTTTTATTTTCCCACATTCGCTGTTTCAATTCGTGAAACTATTTGATGATCAGCAATAGATAAAACCCAGAAGCCCAGCGCTGCTCCTGTGTTCAGATCTTAAATGTTTTAATGTTGTCAGACTGTTTGAAATAACTGATCATTCTTGTAAACGTCATTTGTAATGTAACTGGACAGTCGGTCTTTGAAATGAATTACAATTTGCATATTGCACACACTGGATGAACGATCGATATAAAGTCCTTAGTAGTTCCTCTCCTGTCCGTGCCTCATGAGCACTGGCACTTTACAAAGCAACCCTAACACACCACATTGGTACATAAGAACATAAGAAATAGGAGCAGGAGTAGGCCAATCGGCCCTTCGAGCCTGCTCAGCCATTCAATAAGATCATGGCTGATCTGATCCTAACCTCAAATCTAAATTTCCAGCCCGCTCCCCGTAACCCCTAATTCCCTTTACTTCTAGGAAACTGTCGATTTCTTTTTAAACGTTGGAAGCTGATTCAATTGTAACTTTGAAAAGGGAATTGGATAAATACTTAAAGGGGAGAATATTGTAGGGTTGTGGGGAAATAGCTGAGGGCAGTGGTACTAATTGGGTAGATTTTCAATGAGCCGGCACAGGCATGATGGGCCCAAATACAGGTGGCCTGTGGCAAATCAATTACATATCTCTGTTCGAATTGATCGCAGCAATTCTGCAGAAACATAGAGAAAAATCATCACCAATGGATGCATACATAGATACAACAAACCGCATTAATATCGTGGCTTTAACGTCGCTGTGTACATGTATGAGTCTGTATGTGTGTGTGTGTGTCGGTGTATTTGAATGGGTCTGTGTGTGCCTGTGTCTCTGTGTATTTGCATGGGACTGTGTGTGTGTGTGTCTCTGTGTATTTGTATGGGTCTGTGTGTGTCTCTGTGTATCTGTATGGGTCTGCGTGTGCCTGTGTATTTATATGGGTCTGTGTGTGTGTCTCTGTGTATTTGTATGGGTCTGTGTGTGCCTGTGTCTCTGTATTTGTATGGGTCTGTGTGTGTGTGTCTCTGTGTATTTGTATGGGTCTGTGTGTGCCTGTGTCTGTGTATTTGTATGGGTCTGTGTGTGCCTGTGTCTCTGTATTTGTATGGGTCTGTGTGTGTGTGTCGCTGTGTATTTGTATGGGTGTGTGTGTGTGTCTGTGTATTTGTATGGGTCTGTGTGTGTGTCTGTGTATTTGTATGGGTCTGTGTGTGTGTGTCGCTGTGTATTTGTGTGGGTCTGTGTGTGTGTGTCTGTGTATTTGTATGGGTCTGTGTGTGTGTCTCTGTGTATTTGTATGGGACTATGTGTGTCTGTGTCTCTGTATTTGTATGGGTCTGTTTGTGTACCTGTGTCTCCGTGTATTTGTATGGGTGTGTGTGTGTGTCCGGATGCTCGCTTTCATTTCGTTTCCTTGCACGGCTGATACAGCCCACATCAGTTCCTTAAAATAAATCAGTATATCAAAAAAATGCAAATTAGTACTGAATAGGTGATAAATAATTGGTTCAAGTATTTTTCTCTGTTCGATAAAAGCTAAATTCAAAACGGTGATATATTAGAAAATGTACATGATAAACCTTTATATAAAAATGTATATTATCAATTTAAAAGTTCCCTGTGAACGCGGCTAATTTATTGACGATCTTGAGATAACAACTACATTTTCGTTTAAACAAACGTTTCTTTGGAATAAAACACTACACCAGTGAAATGCTTATTAAACATTCATTACATTGGGGGTTTCTTTAAAACTTACTTCATGTTTTCTTCGTCGAAAGTTGTACAGAGCAAATGATTGATTTATTAAAAACCGGGGCTCCTGAAATGTACGTTTCGCTGTAAGTTAATATTTTCTCGCATAAACAGGCGGCTGAGCGACCAGACTCGACCTTTACCTTCCCTTTGAATTTAATATCTCGGTTGCAAATATTTGGTTGGAGATTAGAGAATTAGAATTTGCTAATTTACCTCGTGCTCATTCTTTAATATTGTATTTTTTGAGAAAGATTAGAAAGTTATTTGATAAACTTGAGTAATGAAGAAGGAGAGACAGAAAGAGATAGAGAAACAACAACAGAGAAAAGAGCAATAAACAGGTGAAGAGAGAAACATATTTAGAGAGATAGGGAGATAAAGGTAGATAGATAGATAGAGAGAGAGAGAGATAGATAGATGGAGAGATATAAAGATGGATAGACAGATGGAGAGATAGTTGGAGATGTATATATATGGATGGATATTTGGATAGATAGATAGGTACAGAGATCGGTGGATAGATAGATAGGCAGATAGATAGATCAATGGATATTTGGATAGATCGATAGATAGATAGATGGATAGATAGATAGAGATAAAGAAAGATAGATAGAGATATATAGATAGACAGATAGCTGGATAGAGAGATATATAGATAGATAGATTTAAAGCAGTGGAGAGACAACAATACATACGAATCGGTGGAAGGAGATTTATATTGATTTGTAATAAAGTGAAAATAACAATGGATATTGTTGAAAGAGACAAAGAAACATAAAATTGGTTGCAAGACAGCAAGCTGGACAGATTTATAAATCGAGACAGAGTTAGAGATTGGCAGAAGTAGCGCTGGAGAAGTGGAGTCAGTTGGAATATGGGGCGGTGGGGGTGGGCGGGGAGTGGGTGCAGGAATAGTCCGTCTTTTTGTGATAGTTTAATTGAAATGTGTTGAGTCAGTTTAAGATCAATTAGAAAAGACTCGAAATTAATTGAATACAATTGCAGTTCCTGAACGGGACTTTCTCCTGCAGCTTAATATCCTCTTAACAGACCCGCCGCCTGTCAAGGTTAACCTGCTTGTCCTGTTCAGACTTTGACATTTCAGTTGATGATTAGTTGTGAGGTGCTGTATTAGTTTAAGATGCTGTACTAATTTGAGGTACGGTATTAGTTTCAGGTACAGTATTAGTTTGAGGTACTGTACTATTTTGTGGTGCTGTATTATTTTGAGGTGATGTGTTAGTTTGAGCTGCTTGTTTGTGGTGTTATATTAGTTTCAGATTCTGTATCAGTTTGAGGTACCGTATTAGATTAAGGTGTTGTATTAGTTTGAGATACTTTATTAGTTTGAGATACTGTATTAGATTGAGATGCTGTATTAGTTTGAAGTATTATATTAGTTTCAGGTTCTGTATCGGTTCGAGATACTGTTTTAGTTTGAAATGTTCTATCAGTTTGAGGCGTTGTATTAGTTTTGGGGTATCTGTATTGTAAGGAAAGATGTGGAGATGCCGGTGATGGACTGGGGTTGACAATTGTAAACAATTTTACAACACCAAGTTATAGTCCAGCAATTTTATTTTAAATTCACAAGCTTTCGGAGGCTTCCCCCTTCGTCATCGTTCACCTGACGAAGGGGGAAGCCTCCGAAAGCTTGTGAATTTAAAATAAAATTGCTGGACTATAACTTGGTGTTGTAAAATTGTTTACAATTGTAAGGAAAGAGTTAGTCTTTATATTGGAGTAATATTAACCTTTAGCTTTTGCCTCTTAAGTAAGGAAGTATAAATCTCTGTTGGGAGAATGGAACTACAAACATAAGACAGATTTGCCTCATTTTATATGCATGCATATGTTTAATATAGAGACTAGTAGATTCTGAAGCCCAGAAACTCTTGGATTGTAGCTGATATCATAATACTCGTAAGTTTAATGATCCTTTTGTCAGAAACAATTCTCTGACAATCATAACAAGGCCTTTAAATCATTCAGAGCTGGTGTGTATGTGTGTTGGACAGCATTGTGTGCTATTCGTCTTACCAGCTTCACAGGGAAGCAGGAGAGGTCTGAGATCTGACGCAGCCTGAAAGGGTTGTACTGGTGAGAGATAAACACCATTGTGCTATCTGGTCAATGGGCAAGGCCATATGTTTTAACTAACAAGTTCAAAAGTTATAGTTATAATTAATGCCTAAAGCTGTGCGGAAGGAGCAGGTTTGCACGACAAGGCGACATCTAGTGTAGGAGTGTAGTAAGGTGCTAAGGGAAGTGATACTCTAATAACAGAGAAAATACTGGAAACCCTCAGGAGGTCGGGCAGCATCTGTGGAGAGAGAAACCGAGTTAACGTTTCAGGTCAATGACCTTTCATCAGAACCAAGTTGGGCAGTTGTGTTAGGTAATAGTATGAAACATAGGAATTGTTTCACTCATGTGTGGTGATTTGGGTACTTTTCCCTCTTTGGAAGTTCAAGATCAAAAGTAAAATAAGGGCTCATCCGGGATTTGAACCCGGAATTTCTCACCTATTGGAACTAATACCCCTGAAGCGGGAATCATACCCCGAGATCAACCTGCCGACTTATAGGGATCTATGCGCTCAAGTGCCAGCTATTGTAAAACCCTTTTTGGTGGCTATCCGTGATAAGCAATTCTGAGGACAGGTTGGGTGGACGAGACTTGCATTTCCTTGAGTATAGAATATTAAAGGGTGATCTAATTGAGGTGTTTAAGATGATTAAAGGAATTGACAGGGCAGATAGAGACTATTTCCTCTGGTGGGGGATTCCAAAACAAGGGGGCGTAACCTGAAAATTAGAGCGAGCCCTTTCAGGGGTGATGTCAGGAAGCACTTCTTCACACAAAGGGGAGTGGAAATCTGGAACTTTCTCCCCCCCCCAAAAAAAAAGCTGTTGAGGCTGGGGGTCAAATGAAAATTTCAAAACTGAGATCGGTAGATTTTGGGGCTAATTCGGGAGTTTAATGACTGACATTTTTTCCCTGTGACTTGTGTAGTTTCGATCGATGAAATGTTCGTGAAAAGAGTCAGTGTAAAGAGAGTCAGCAGTTCATGTTTTCCCCAGACACTTCCTTCAGACCTGAGACCGAAAAGTTTGTCGTTTCCGTAGTGTCCCGGTTATCATGTTCACCAGTTACACGCAGAAAGTCCCGATTTGATCTCGGAGGGAAGCATTTGGTTGGGATTTGCTCCCCACAAACCTCCAGGGTCGAGTTTCTTCCAGGGTGAAAGGGGCGACAAAACTTTTTAAATTTAACAGCGGCTGCACCAGATTCCTGGTACAATAAGCACTAAACATTTTTAAGCAGGCTCCTAAAATACAGTATGTAAAATGGGAAGGGATAAAAGTTCCTGACAAGCAAAGCACAATGATTTATTGACGGTTTAATTGTTACTTGACAAACAAGTTAGCATTTCCTTCAGTGTGCAATAAAACGTTGCAGGTTTATTAATGGTGATCAAAAAAAACATTATGTGTCTCACAGATTGAATTATTTTTATGCAATGAACAATTCCAAACCATGAGGGAACACTGCATCAAACACATATGTTTAACTATATATAAGTATATATGCAATATTCGCCATTAACTGACTTCGTGACGCAACGGCAGCGCGTCTGACTATAGTATTAGATGGTCTCCGTGTTCAATTCATGTCGAGGTCGCTATTTATCTTACCATTCATGTGAGCCAGGATAATTCCGGAATTAATGTTTTCTTTGCTTTTTAAAAATAAACGGAACTTTGCTCACCAGTTCTGCGGTGTCAGGGAGGGAAGCGTCATTTAAAAAATAAACGACTCGTACCGGTGAGCAAGTTAAGGCACAGCAGGTGTTGGGACAAGTGAGTGAACCGTCTTCGTTCAGTTGGTTGGTGCTTAAACGCCCGGGTGCTTGATTCTGACACATTTCTGGGCCCGAGGGAATTTTACAAGTGATGTTCATTGCACCAACTAACTGAACGAAGACGGTTCACTCACTTGTCCCAACACCTGCTGTGCCTTAACTTGCTCACCGCTACCAATAGTTTGTTTTTTAAAAGACGCTTCCCTCCCTGACACCGCAGAACTGGTGAGCAAAGTTCCGTTTATTTTTAAAAAGCAAAGAAAACATTAATTCCGGAATTATCCTGGCTCACATGAATGATAATTGAAATGAAATGTTAATCTGGGAAAACCGGCGAACAAAATATTAAACAAGCGCAACAAATACTGAGCAAAATGAATTGCAGTGTTTGGGGGGAAGTGCAGCTGAAAAGCAGCAGATCTGAATGGAATTATCATTGATTGAGCGGAATACATTGCTCGATCTGTTACTCGATTGCCTTCCACACCATGGAATTCAGGAGAACCTGTTTCATGGTTTGCAGATCAAACTGAACCCTTGGAGCGGAGCCAACAGCCGGATCGCTGCAACAACAGACAAGGAAGTAGCAGTTTCCTGAGGCTTGGCCAGCTCAGTCGGTCGAGCTTTCACCTCAGGATCGTGGGTGCTCGTTTCAACTTTAACGCTGCACTCGTGAGCGGACCCCAGCGCTCCATTTTCCCCGGCACTGTCGCCGCGTTGAAATGGAGAATTTCTCCGCCACCTTTTTCTGGATATCACAATTGCTGGCGTGCGAGTGAAAACGGCCCTCCGCTTCACTGTGAGTGCAAGAGATAAGTTTGTTGTTGCCGCGTGGCGTCCAATGAATGTCAAAACTTTGAAAGAAGAGTTTGCGATTCAGGTGCACAAACCTCACTGGTGAGTAAGAGATTTTTTGTCAGAGGTTCCAGCCTTGCCTTCATCTCTTGCCCTTTGCGAGGCACTTGTTCCGGTTTAAATTTACAAACTGGGTGAGTTGGTGATCCGGGGGGACTGCGGGAGACTCAGCGGCCCCGGGTGAGACACAGAAAAATCCGTCCCATCCGTGTCCCAATGTGCGTTTGTGGAACTAAACATTGGAGGGGGCGGTGTGACGTTCCAGTCAAACCCCCTGTCAGGGAACGCCTCGATTTTAAAATTCTAATCCTTGCTTTCAAATCCCACCATGCCCTCGCCCCTCCCTGTCTCTGTAACCTCCTCCAGCCCTACAACCCTCCGAGATCACGTGGCTACAAGAACAGATCAGTGGCTGGGTATTCTGTGGCGAGTGACTCACCTCCTGACTCCCCAAAGCCTTTCCACCATCTACAAGGCACAAGTCAGGAGTGTGATGGAATACTCTCCACTTGCCTGGATGAGTGCAGCTCCAACAACACTCAAGAAGCTCAAAACCATCCAGGACAATGCAGCCCGCTTGATTGGCACCCCATCCACCACCCTAAACATTCACTCCCTTCATCACCGGCGCAATGTGGCTGCAGTGTGTACCATCCACAGGATGCACTGCAGCAACTCGCCAAGGCTTCTTCGACAGTACCTCCCAAACCCGCAACCTCTAAAACCTAGAAGGACAAGTTCAGCAGGCACATGGGAAAAACACCACCTGCAGGTTCCCCTCCAAGTCACACACCATCCAGACTTGGGAATATATTGGCCGTTCCTTCATCGTCGCTGGGTCAAAATCCTGGAAATCCCAACCGAACAGCACTGTGGGAGAGCCTTCAGGACACGGACTGCAGCGGTTCAAGAAGGCAGCTCACCACCACCTTCTCAAGGGCAATTAGGGATGGGCAATAAATGCCGGCCTCGCCAGCGACGCCCACATCCCATGAACAAATAAAAAAAAAGATCTCTGCGCTCCTCCAATTCTGGCCTCTTGCGCATCCCCGATTTTAATCACTCCACCATTGGCGCCCGTGCCTTCGGCTGCCTGGCCCCTCAGCTCTGGAATTCCCTCCCGAAACCTCTCCGCCTCTCTCTCCTTTAACACATACCTTAAAACCTACCTCTTCGACTAAGCTTTTGGTCACCTGTCCCAATAGCTCCTTATGTTGCTTAATGTGAAGTTTTGTTTCATAACGCTCCTATGAAGCATCCTGTGACATTTTACTCCGTTAAAGGCGCTTGATAAATGCAGGTTGTTATTGTTGTGTCCTCTGGTTATCGACCCTCCTGCCAATGGAAACAGCTTCTCCCCATCTATTCTCTCAAAATCCCCTCATAATTTTGAACACCTCTATTAAATCTCCCCTTAACGTTTTTCTGCTCTAAGGAGAACAATCCCAGCTTCTCCAGTCTCTCCACATATCCCATCCCTGGGCACGATGCAAGGCGGATATTTGCAACTGGTTTGTAAATTATTGCCAGTCGGGAGCTGGACAACTCAAAAGGAACTGAAATGAGAAACAGCTTTGTGAATCTGTAGATACGCTTTGGGAAACGGAATCAGAGGCGAATAAAGGATTGACCAGACAGGCGGCCAAGACGCAGCTGAGTCGGCATGTCCCCCTGGAACATTTACTGTGATGTTGTGGATGAAATTAAGAGGTCGGAGCCATTTAAAGTGTTCCCCGTTACTGCAGATCAGGAATCAAAACCTGACATCAGCATCAGGACGCTCAGAATACTTAGTAACAGACAAAGAACCGGTAGGCGTTGGTTGCAGGAGAGCTGGTTCGCGGTGATATCGATGCTGTGAGCGAGCCCAGACCGTTTCCATGGCCTTGATTTTGGGATCGTGTTTCCGGCGGGTTCCCAGCAGGGCGGCCCCGAAAATCCCGATATCCGGTCACGTGACCGGATCGCGACGAAATCCCGGCCACTTCCGGGTACCGCGCTGACGTGCGGGGCTGCGCGCGCAAGCCCCGCTGGTGGGAATCCCGCAGGCAATTAAAGCCAGCGGGGTTCCACTTGAGAGTACTTACCTTGCTCGTTGTGGTCAGTTAATGAGCTGAATCAGCTGTCAAAAGAGGAAGTGTGGGATTTTAGGTTCAAGGCAGTGAGTTTCACACACTGGGGGAAACAGTCTCTCTCCAACCAGGCGTGTTGCAGCCAGCAGCCTGTGGCAGGTGCCAAGGTGCGCTCCACGGGGGAGAGCCCTCACCCACGCAGGAGGCCACCGCGTCACATCGGGCAACCCCTGCCCCCCACCACCCCCCGCCAAGCCAGAGGACAGACCGACACGAAACCGCAGCCCCAGTCCGAGCACCCACCCACCTACCCTGCACAACCCCTCAGACCAACACCTGCCAGATGGGTGGTGCGTTGACATCGTCGGAGGACGAACAGGATGACCAGCCCCAGCAGCCTCGCAGTCCACGCCGTCCGCCTCGGAGACGTGGGGCCCCCCAACACGGTGCTGCGGCACACCCACCTGCACAGCAGGAGGGAGGGCAACCGCAGAGAGAGATGCGTCGCAGGAGGCACTACCCTCCGCACAGGGTGTACAGAGCGAGGCTCAGCTTCATGGACCTCTCCGAGGAGCAGTGCATACGGAGGCTCAGAGTCAATCGCCAGGTAGTCCCCGACATCTGCAGCCTCCTTAACGACGAGCTGCTCCCTGATGGACCAAGCAGTATCTTCCTACCTGTCGCCGTCAAAGTCACCACTGCCCTCAACTTCTTCGCATCCGGTTCCTTCCAGGGTGCCACCGGGGACATCACCGGGGTCTGTCAGTCCTCTGCACACAAGTGCATAAGGCAGGTCACCGATGGGTTGTTCCGCAGGGCCTCGCACTACATCAACTTCGCCATGGACGAGCGCAGCCAGATGGAGAGGGCGGTTGGATTCCATGCCATGGCCGGCTTCCCACGGGTGCAGGGTGTAATCGACTGCACCCACATCGCAATACGGGCACCTCCGCATGAGCCAGGGCTGTTCATCAACAGGAAGGGGTATCACTCCATGAACGCCCAGCTCACCTGTGACCACCGCCAGAGATTCCTACACGTGTGCGCCAGATACCCCGGCAGCTGCCACGATGCCTTCGTCCTCAGGGAGTCCGCCGTCCCGCCCATCCTGCAGGCACCCAACGCCGGCAACGGCTGGCTCCTCGGCGACAAGGGGTATCCCCTACACACGTGGCTCATGACACCTCTGAGGAACCCCATCACCGAGCCGGAGCGTCGGTACAATGACAGCCACACTGCTACCAGGTCTACAATTGAGCAGACCATAGGGCTTCTCAAGATGCGCTTCAGGTGCCTTGATCGTTCTGGGGGAGCGCTCCAATACACACCATTCAGAATGGGACGAATCATAGTTGTCTGCTGTGCCCTGCACAACATGGCCCAACAGAGGGGGGTGCCGCTGGAGGAGGCCCCATCCACACCCGCCACCCACATTGAGGAAGGCGAGGGCGAGGAGGAGGAGGAGGAGGAGGCGGAGGAGGAGGAGGCGGAGGAGGAGGACGCACGAGAGGATGTTGGACGACCCATGCGCCGAGCCGCGACTCACCGGGATGGTCGCCGGGCCAGGGAGGCACTCATACGTGAACGGTTCTCCTAGAGTCAGACACTGCGAGGCGCTCGCATCTCCTCACCTGCACATGCGAGCGGCCATACCAGCCCCCTCCACTGAAGAGTGCTGCCAGTAATCCTGCACCCACAGCAGTGTGCCCAATGGGTGGCAGCAGGTGTTCGCCGTCATGATGGCCTCCACGGAACGCAACTATTGCACAAGCCGCGGAAGAATGGACGAGAGGTGGCAGGAGTGGTGAGAATAGACTATTTAATATCTCGAATGTGACATTATATAAAAAAAAAAGTACAAATTAATAAACACCCTGGTGTATTCCCTTTGTGATTATAAGGCCTTTGCAATTCTTTTCCGGGAACCCCTACGTGGTGCTACCCCTGTGGCTCCAGCAGAGGTAGTGGCAGGTTGCTCGTCTTCTTGCCTTGACCGGGTAGATGCTTTTGGCGGACGGCCCCTGGGTTTCGGTGCCCGTGACGGCACCTCCACAGACTGCTCCTCCTGCACCGGGGCAGGGGCAGACTCGGCCACCTGGAGAGGAGGCACCATTGCGGGTACTGGTTGAGAGGTGGGCAACGGCTGGGACATGGAGGCGCCTTGAGAAGCGTCCCCACTTCCATGTCCCCGGTCACCATCATCCCTCTCGTGGCCTCGGCCCACATCACCACAGGGTTGCTGGTCGGCAGTTTGGATGGCATGTGTGAGGCCTTGCAAGGCCACCCCTAGTGTATCCCTCAGCCTGTTGATGGCGGCGGAATGTTGCTCACCCTGAATCCGTACAGACGTTGTCAGGGCCTGCATGGACTCGATCTGGAGCTGTGCGTGACACTCGAGGGAGGCCAGCCTGTCCTCCACCACAGACATTCCCGCACCTACTTGCGACACTGTGTCGCCGGTACCCTCCTGTGCCTGCGCCACCAATGCCCACATGCAGGAGTTGGACTCCTCCATCGCCTGCGCTATTGTGGACAATGCGCGCGGCACCTCTCCCAGTACCTCAGCAATTAGCTGGTGGCCCTCGACGACTCTCCTTTTGACTGGTGGCCCCCTGGGTTCAGCATCTGGGTCCGGCTGAACAGAGCCTGGAGATGAGTGCTCCCACCGACGCGGACCCTCCGCGGCTGCCCCTGCCACCAGGGTCTGCACATGCTCACTCGTGCGCGGTGACTCACCAAGTGCTACCCCAACTAGTTGGCGAGGGGGACCCACCGAGGTGCGTGTCTCTGCGCTGGTGGATGGTTGGCTCTGATGTGACGATGCACCCTCAGAGACCGCCATGTCGTCTGAGGAATCACCCTCCTCGATCGCTTCACTCGCAGACGGCCCTGCAAGAGAACAGAGGGCACTATGAGGCATGTGGACCAACTTTACGGTGCGCCTGATGGCAGGTGATGATACGGTCACTCGCGATCATGGGTGTTGAGTGTCAGCTTTCCCTTACCGGCCGTTTCTGCAGCGACACACTCGCCATCAGCCACCGACAGGCAATGTTGCGTGCGGGCGAGGTCGAGCGCCTCCACCTCTGCGTCGGTGAGCTCTACCACTTGCGGTGGGCCACCTCCGATGCGTGCCCTTTCCCGATTGTTCTTGCTCCTCTTCTCCTGTCAAGGCAAAACACAGATGTGTGAGTGGGTGCGTATTGCATTGTGAGACGCATCGAGCATCGGTGTGGGTGGGTTGAGCGTGGGGCAGATGGATGGGAGGATGCGTGTGCCACATGCCCATCCCATTGCATGGGGATTGGGGTGTGTGGTAGTGTTCAGGTGGGGACAGGGACGGTGGGTGCTTGCGTGCACGGCGAGGATGGTGAATGAGTGGCTGTGAGGATTGCTGCTGGAGCGCTGTGGTGGCTCTGCAGGAGGGGTTGAGATCTGTTTGGCGTGATGGTGGGGACGGGCTGTGGGAGGGTGCGTTGGTGTACTCACCTTGCCAGACCTAGTCAGGTCATTGAAGCGCTTGCGGCACTGCTCCCAAGTCCTTGGGGTGTTGGCCCTGCTGCTCACCTCCGCCGCCACCTCTGCCCATGCCTTCCTGGTGGCGGCGGCAGGGAACTTGCGTCCATCCGCCGGGAATAGCCTGTCCCTCCTCCTCCTCACGCCCTCCAGCATCAGCTGCAGCGCAAGGTCGGAAAAACGTGGCGCAGCCTTTCCCCTTGGCTGAGCCATCATCACCAGCCTAATGATTGCAGCAGGGGGGGCTTTGGGAGACTGCCCCTTTAAGTGGAGCTCCTACATCGCGTCGACGGTACTGCGCATGCGCAGCCAGCCGGCACGCAGCTGGGGAGCGCAGAACCCGGAAGCTGGGCTTCATCAGGTCCAATTATCCCGCGATGAGCCGTCCGCGTTTTCCACGCTCCCGGAGGACCACCCGCTGGGAACCCGCAGGCCTGCGAAATTCGAGCCCTTGGTCTCCATAAACAACCAGACCGATTTTCTTCTCCTGCCAAATAGTGAGACGGTGGCTCCTCCCTTATTGTTTAAAAGCTGCATCTTTTACTTCATGAAACAGATAACTTTGAGTGAGAGAAAACTGATCCACAATGACGCTCATTTCAAGTTTTATTCCCTTTAATCTAGAAGGGTATATTGGCTTTGGACAGAGTGGCTTTTGAAAGGATTTGCTCGGGTGGGATCGACAACTCTTTTCCGATCGTGGGGGACAAGGGAACCGAACCAATCATCTTCCAAGTTCTCCTGAATTCTCAGGTGCAATGGGAAACCGACCAACAAAAGCCCTTTCATTGACCGTGGAGGTTCGGACAATTTTCTGATAACAAAGCGCTCAATCTATTTCTCTTGTCTATTTCCCGGTGTTTCCGGGTACTGTCTGCATCCCTGCCCTGTGTTTATCTCATTATGTGTCCACCTGCAGGTTGGTCTTTGAACGAAGACGTGTGTTTGTCTTCTGTTTGTTACATTAAGTAAATGAGGGCATCAGGTGCTTCCCTCCCTGACACGGGGGAACCAGAGGCAGACTTTAGAGCAGGGTCCTGTTAATTGTGAAGACGCAAAGAAAACATGAATTGCAGAAATATCCAAAACAGCTCGAAGGATAAAGAGACTTGGGTGTCCTGGACACCTGAACTCCATGTCGTGCTAACCTAGTATAACATAAATAACCTGATGACAGAGAAAGGCTAAATAAACATTAAGATATTAAGCAATCCTTAGTGGTTTCTGAGAGTCAGCAACCTTTTGAGCACGCAACTTTCTGATCTAGTGTCAGACGCGCTACCGTTGCGCCACGAGGCCGGGATGTTTGTATCGGTGTTTGTTTATATGAATGTTTATAAAGCACCGCTTTATTGGTGGAATGGGTTGGCTTTCAAATCCCCGCCCACTTTTACCGGATGACAGGCAGCATCAGAAGTTGCCTTCACCTGTCAGAGGCAGCACGGCGCTCGCTTCCATCGCCTGCTGTCAGCGGACTGCAGCAAATCCAATTACATTCATCCGGCACCCAGAATGATCACATCACAGGAAAAGGATGTAAGAAACTGCTCAAGATGCATAACAGGACGGGAAACTTCTGACAAACACTGAGACTTTCGATGTTTGGACTTTGGTCAGAACTGCAAAAAAGAACTTGTGAAAATATAAATTATGGGTGTGATGTTAAAATAAAAAGTGAATGTTTGTTCACGGATTTCCCCCGTTACTGACGCAACTATGGGTTGTTAATCCAACAACAATAACTTCCGCTTGATTTTAGCCCGAGTGGTTACAAAATAGCAAGTTTAATAGATTGACTTACAACAGAGTTGCACTACAGCTGTCTTCAACATTACATTCAACGGTATTATAGTTACAGTACAATTGTCTACAGATTACATTAATGACAAGCAATCAACACAACCTGACCTGTCTGCGAATCCAGGTAGATCTGACCTGACCTTTGCGAACTGCCTGTGGCAATGGACTTCTGACTGTCCCCTATTGAGAGCTCTAATATTTGAGAAGAGAGCATGCCCTATCTTTATACGATTCGGCTGCATTGTTCTGTACGTAAGGACCACTGATCTTAACTCATGGTCGGAAACCATCCCACTTTGCTGACTCTCAGAAAGCACTAAGGATCGTTTAATATCTTCGTGTTTATTTAGCCTTTCTCCGTCATCAGGTTATATATGTTATACTAGGTTAGCACAAACTGGAGTTCAGGTGTCCAGGACACCCAAGTCTCTCTGGACATCAACATTTAATAGTTTCTCACCATTTAAAAAATATTCTGTTTTTCGGTTCATCCTACCAAAGTGAATAACCTTACATTTCCCCACATTATACTCCATCTGCCACTTTCTTGCCCACTTACTTAACCTGTCTATATCCCTTTGCAGACTCTTTGTGTCTTCCTCACAGCTCACTTTCCCACCGAGCTTTGTATCATCAGCAAACTTGGATACATTGCACTCGATCCCTTCATCAAGTCATTAAAAGTCTTCTATAGGCATATAAATAGTAAACGAGTGGTAGGAGGAGGGGTAAGACCGATTAGGGACCAAAAAAGGAGATCTACACATGGAGGCAGATGTACTAAATAAATACTGTGCATCTGTCTTTACCGAGGAAGAAAATGCTGCCAAAGTCGCAGTAAAAGTGGAGGTCGTTGAGATACTGGATCGGGTGAAAATTGATAAAGAAGAGGTACTAAAAAGGCTAGCTGTACTTAATGTAGATAAGTCACCTGGTCTGAATGGGATGCATCCTAGGTTGCTGAGGGAAGTAAGGGTGTAAATTGCGGAGGTTCTGGCCATAATCTTTCAATCCTCCTTAGATACAGGGTTTGGTGCCAGAGGACTGGACAATGGCAGATGTTACACCCTTGTTCAAAAAAGTGTGTAAGGATAAACCCAGCAACTACAGGCCAGTCAGTTTAACCATGGGATTGGGAAGCTTTTAGAAATGATAATCTGGGACAAAATTAAAAGTCATTTGAACAAGTGTGTATTGATAATAGAAAGCCGCTGTGGATTTGTTAAAAGCAAATCATGATTGAGTTTTGTGATGAGTTAACGGAGAGGGCTGATGAGGACAATGTGGTTGATGTTGTGTTTATGGCCATTCAAAAGGCGTTTGACAAAGTGCCACAAAATAGGCTTGTCAAAAGGGGTGAGAGTGGCTGCTTCCTTATTCTTTAAATGCACTTTCTTTTATTTCACTCAACAGATAACTTTGAGTGAGCGAAAACTGATCCACGGTGACGCTTATTTCAAGTTTATACCCTTTTAATCTGAAAGGATATATTGTCCTTGGAAGGAGTGCAGCAGAGATTCACCAGATTGTTACCAGGGTGCAATGCGTTAAATTATCAGAAGAGGTTACATAAACTAGGCTAAAACCACACAAGTCACAGTGCAAAAAGTTTTCATTTATGATACATACATTGATGACCTGGACTTGGGTACACAGGGTATAATTTCAAAGTTTTCAGATGACATGAAACTCAGGAATGTAGTAAACGATGTGATGGATCGTGTTAGACTTCAGGAGGACACAGACAGCCTGGTGAAATGGACTTTATTAATCGAGGCTTAGTACAAAAGCAACAATGTTGTGCTAAACATTTATAAAACACTGGTTAGGCTGCAGCTGGAGTATTGTGTTCAATTCTGGGCAACACACTTTAGGAAAGATGTCAAGGCCTTCGAGAGGGTGCAGAGGAGATATACTGGAATGGTACCAGGGATGAGGGGCTTCAGTTATGTGGCGAGAATGGAGAAGCTGGGAATATCCCCTTAGAGTAGAAAAGGTTAAGGGGAGATTTGATAGAGGTGTTCAAAATCATGAAGGAGTTTTGATGGATTAAATAAGGAGAAAATGTTTACAGTGGCAGAAGGGTCGGTAACCAGAGGACACAGATTTAAGGTAATTGGCAAAAGACCCAGAGGCGACATGAGGGAACATAATTTATGCAGCGAGTTGTTATGATCTGGAATGCGCTGCCTGAAAGGGCGGTGGAAACAGATTCAATAGTAACTTTCAACCTTTGCGTCCTCCTCACGGCTTACTTTCCCACCTACCTTTTTATCATCCGTAAACTTGGATACGTTGCACTCGGTCCCCTCATCTAAGTCATTAAGATAGAACGTAAACAGCAATTGCAACATAAATTGTCCGCCCAGGATCGAAAGCAGGGCCGTTCGCGTATAAAGCGAACTGGTAAACACTACCCCACAAAAAACCGCTGGTGACTTATACTGGACAGAGGGGAACTGACCAGTTACCTCTCTCTGCTCTGATTGGGACAGTGTTATCTCTCTTTGAACAACAACTCTCCTGTCCCCCACTAAAATCATGGAATAGTATCATAGAATATTACAGCACAGAAGGAGGCCATTCGGCCGTGTTGCCCTGCCTACTCTTTGAAAGAGCGATCCAATTTCGTCCAAAAAAACCCAGCCTTTTCCCCGTAACCTTGCAAATCAGCCCTCTTCAAGCACCTGTCCAATTGCCTTTTGAAAGTTCCTGTGAAAGCTGCTTCCACCAGCCTTTCAGGGAGTGGCTACCAGATCGTAACAACCCACTGTGTGAAAAAAAATCTCCTCATTTGCCCTTTAGCTCTAAAAGCTCTCAATCCTTCCCCACGGATGCCTTTTTACAAACATTTCATTCATCAAAAACCACACAGGAAAAAGTCTTCATTTTCAAGTAATTAACGTTCCGAAGGAGCTCCCTAATTTCGCTCCCCTAACCTTATCAATCAGATCATTCCCGTCCGGATCGTTTTCCACATGAACCGGCCGCCCTCCCCCCAGGAAGTAGCCACTCTGATTCTGTGACTGTGGCCAGCTTTGTTCGCACCCACTCTCCCTTGTTTTCTTTCACACCCGCTGATTGGGGCCGGGCCCGGACTGATTTTTTTTCTCTGTCTCACCCGGGGCCGCTGAGTCTCCTGCTAAGATCACAAACCAGCTCTCCTACACCCGATCACCAACTCACCCAGTTTGTAAATTGAAACCGGAGCAAGTGCCTCGCAAGAGGGTAAGAGATACCGGGGAGGCAGCAACCTCTGACAGCAACCTCTGACAAAATCTCAGGCTCATCAGAGAGGTTTGTGTATCTGAACCCCAAACACCTTCTTACTCCTTTTAAAGTTTTGACCATTGCACACCACGCGGCACTTACAGACTCGTCTCTTGCACTGACAGTCAAGCAAGCGGAGGCTTCACACGTGAAAGTTTAAAACAGAATTCGGCCAATGTGAGACTCGAACCTACGACCGTGAAATTAAAAGTCTTACGCTTATAACCGACTGAACTAGCCGGTCCTGCTGAAGTGTCTCCATTTGGTCTGTTTTGCAGTGAGGCGGCTGGGGCTGAGTTTAGATTCGTGGAAGGGTGCAGCTCAGAGGCAGGCCCTTCAAGCCATCGCGTCCGTGCCTTGTCCTACAAACCATGTACCAGATTCTCCTGAATTCCAAGGTGTGGAACGAAAGCGGACAACAAAAGTCCTTTCATTCGACCGTGGAGGTACAGGCAATTCTCTGAGAAACCGTTTTGTCTATTTCTCGCGTCTCTTTCCCGGTGTTTGCCGATACCGCTTGTCCCTCTGGCTGTGTTTATCTCTGTGCGTGTGGAGTTGCTGGCTGATTTTGAATTAATAAGTGTGTAAGAAGCGTTTGAGGGTATCAGACGCTTCTCTCCCTGGCACTGAGGAACTAGTGAGCCAGAATTCGGATCAGGGTTCAGTTTATTGTGAAAAATTGTATTGTATATACATTTTAAGCAGCAGTCATGAAATGCATTTACATCTAACAGCCCAATATATTTATAACTATGGCAAATCTATATTGCAGCGTTCCCTGGTGGTTTAGTGGTTACGATTCGGCGCTCTTATTGCTACAGTCTAGTTTCGATTTCCAGTCAGGTGATTTGTTTTTACAAAACAGTTCACTAAATTACACAAAATAGTTCAAGTCTCTGACACGTCGAATGATTCTTTTCGTTCCCATTAATAAACCCACAACTTTCTGTTTCGCACTGAACGAAATGTTAACAAGTTTGCCGAGTGACTGTCGAATCTCCGCTAACTTTTCTGACTTTCATCCCTTCTCATTTTACGCACTTTATTTTTCGGAGTCTGGTGAAAAGTGCTCAGTGGTTCTGAGACCAGGAATCTGGTGCAGCCGTTGTTGAATGTGAAAGGATTACTGCCCAATTTATCCGAGAGAAAGCTCGCGCCTGGAAGTTTGTGAGGAGCAAGTTCCAGCAAATTGTTTCTGACCCGGGGATTTTTCGCGTGTGAGGCCAACATGAGAACCATTACACCACGACAACATGTACTTAGTGCAGCCCAGGTCAGATGGAAGTGTTCAGGGAGAAAGTGAAGTGCTAACTCCCACTTCTGGGGGATGTCCCAAAGCGCTTCATAGAGATCTAATCAAAAATATCGAATCATAGAATCAAAGGAGGCCATTCGGCCCATCGTGCCTGTGCCAGCTCTTTAATCTAAATGGTGCAATTTTAAAGGGGGTGCAGGAACAGAGAGGCCGTTGGGTGTACCTACACAAATCTCTGAAGGTGGCAGGACAAGTTGAATAGATCGTAAAAAATGTATTCGGAATCGTTGACTTTATAAATAGAGACATAGAGTGCAAAAGCAAGGAACTTACGCTAAACCTTTATAAATCACTGGTTAGGCGCCAGCTGGCCACCACACAATTCTGCCCCCCACACTTTAGGAAGGATGTCAAGGCCTCGGAGACGGTGCAGAGGTGATTTACTGGAATGGTGCCAGGGATGAGGGACTTCAGTGAGGTGGAGAGACTGGAGCAGCTGGGGTTGTTCTCCTTAGAGCAGAGACGGTTTAGGGGAGATTTAACAGAGGGGTTCAAAATCCTGAACGGTTTTGATAGAATAAATAAGGAGAAACTATTTCCCGTGCCAGAAAGGATGGTAACCAGAGGACACAGATTTAAGGTCATTTGCAACAGAGGTGAGATGAGGAAACATTTTTTAAGCAGCGAGTTGTCATGATCTGGAATGCACTGCCTGAAAGGGTGGTGGAATCAGATTCAATAATAACATTCAAAGCAGAACTGGATAAATACTTGAAGGGTAAATTTTGCAGGGCTATGGGGAAAGGGAAGGTGAGTGGGTCTAATTGGATAGCTCTTTCAAAGAGTTGGCACAGGCACGATGGGCCGAATGGCCTCCCTCTGTGATGTTTTCATGCTGTGATTCTATGTTATGGACGATTTTCTGATGCAGTGGATATTCGGGGCAGAGGACCAAGTGGGGATTGAGCTCGACGGCAAGAGTACACAATTCGTTCAAAGGGCTGAAGCCGATGGTTTCATTCTTCCCGTCGTTTAGCAGCAGGAAATTACGGCTACTCGGCCATGCAGGCGACTTTTTTTTGTATTAATTCATGGGATGTGGGTGTCAATGGCAAGGTCAGCATTTATTGCCCATCCCGAATTGCTCTTGAGAACGTGCTGGTGAGCCGCCTTCTTGAACTGCACCTTTCATTGACTGTGACATTGACATTTTCTGGATAGAGAGAAACTATTTCCACTGTTTGGGGATTCTATGACTAGGGGGCACAGTCTAAAAATTAGAGCCAGACCTTTCAGGAGTGAGATTAGAAAATGCTTCTAAACAGTTTGGAACTCTTTTCCGCAAACAGTAATTGATACTAGCTCAATTGCTAATTTTAAATCTGAGATAGATAGCTTTTTGCCAACCAAAGGTATTAAGGGATATGGGCCAAAGGAAGGCATATGGAGTAAGATCACAGATCAACCATGATCTTATCAAATGGCGGAGCAGGCTTGAGGGGCTGAATAGCCGACTCTGTTCCTATGGTACATTTCCCCAAGTGTCTGTTCTCTCCATAGTTGTTGAATGACCGCCTTGTGTTTCCAGCATATTTTCATTTCAAGCTCGTTTTAGGGATGAGCCAATGGGCGTCAAGACGTGCCGAGGATGGAGACCGGGTTGGTTATTGCGGGAAGAGCAAATCAACTGGGCCGAAAAATCAACTGTAGCTCAAGCTACAAATAAAATCGGAGCCAAAATAACCAATGTCAGAAGTGGGATTAGCACCCACGCTTTTCATAGGACACTACAACCTAAAACCAGCGCGTTAGACCACTCGGCCATCCTGACTGATAAATGGCGTGCTCACTCGCCACCCTTTCCACACTGAGACCTCCCGAAGAACGTCTCACTCACTCCAGTGCTTGGTAAGATAAATGCTGCAGGAAAGGCTCGGTGAGCGGGATGCCATCTCCCCGGGTTTTCCTGAGCCTGTGCTCGGCGGATTGGGAGGTTTGGCTCGGGCCGTGGTATCTCGCATCCGCAGCGATGGGCAGCAACGCAGCATGTCACCAAACGTACTGCCGCTTTGAGAAGAGGGCTTTCCTGCACCGTTCAGGGCAGCCTGAGTGGGAACAGAGCAAGAGCCAATATGTCGGGGCTGCGAGATATTGTACTTTATTCGTATTTAATCACGGGAATATCCGCAATCAGGAGCTAAAAGGAACTAAAAGCTGAATCACAGAGAAAGGCATGTTACATCTGATAGCGTTGCTACCAACACTCCATGGTGGTCTAGTGGTTAGGATTCGGTGCACTCATTGCCTCGGCCAGGATTCGGTTCTCTGTCAATGAAGGAACATTTGAACACTTGTTATATTAATCGCATGAACTTACTCAAACTCTGTGGGAAGAAAAGAAAACAATCATTGTTTTAATCACCATTAATTAACCGATAACTTTATTTCGCAGAATGAAAGGCTACTGAGGGAACGTGCAAAACTTTAATAATGTCTTTTGTGCTTCGCATGGGATGAACTTTTTATCCCTTCGCATTTTACATACTGTATTTTTAAGGGCTCGGTTTAAACTATTCAGTGCTCGTGAGACCACGGATTTGTGTTAAATTTAACAGGACCGGCGATTTCACAGAAAAAAATATTTTGCCCCAACATAATTATTTCTGCCCGCAATCGAAATGGGGACTTTTCGTTTGTGAAGTGAACTTGATAACCGCTATACTACTCTGCTCTGGTCACCAGCCAGAAGTTAGAATGACTGCATTGATTCTCTTTCATAACTATTCAATTGATCGAATTTGCACAAGTTACAAAAGAAAGATGTTCATTTCAAAGTTATTAAACTCCCAAATGTGGCCTGCCTTGTTTGGACACGGGTTGACCCAGACGTCACAGCCTCAACCAAGCATATTCTCAACATTTCCATTGGGAACAGGAGGAGGCCATTCAGCCCCTTGAACCTGTTCCGCCATTCAATTAGATCATAGATGATCTGTGCCTCAAATCCATTTACCCACCTTTACTCCTTATCCCTCGATCCCCTTACCCAACAAAAATCTATCGATCTCAGTCTTGAAAGCGTCAATTGACCCCCAGCATCCACAGCCTTTTGGGGACAGAGTTCCAAACTTCTACTACCCTTTGTGTAAAAAAGTACTTCCTGATTTCGAATCTGAATGGCATGGTTCTAATTCTTGATTCCCCAGAGGAAATTGATTTTCTCCCTCAATTCTATCGAATCACTTTAACATGTTTAACACCTCGCTCAGACTGCCCCTCAATCTTCTATACTCGAGTAATTCTGTATCCATGGTCTTCAATCTTGATGACACGCCCGTTATGCGGCACTTTATCGAACGCCTTTTGGAAGTCCACACCACATCAACTGCATTGCCCTCATTGTTACCTTATCAAAAAACTCTATCAAGTCAGTTAAACACGATTTGCCTTTAACAAATCCGTGCTGGCTTTCCCTAATCCTTGTCCAAGTGACTGCTAATTCTATCCCGGATTATCGTTGCTAGAACTTTCCACACTATCGAGGTTAAACTGACTGGTCTGTAGATGCTGGGTTTTATCTTTCACTCTTTCTTGAACAAGGGTGTAACATTTGCAATTCTCCAGTCCTCTGGCATCACCCCCATATCTAAGTATGTTTGGAAGATTATAGCCAGTACCTCTGCAATTTTCACCATTACTTCCCTCAACAACCTAGGATGCATCCCATCCGGACCAGGTGACTTATCTACTTTAAGTACAGCGAGCCTTTCAAGTACCTCCTCTTTATGATTTTTTAGCCAATCCAATATCTGACACTCTGGCAGCATCTTCTTCCTTGCTAAAGACAGATGCAAAGTATTTATTTACTACCTCCGCCATGTCCACGACTTCCCACTGCTACTATCTTGTTATAAGCTGGGCCAGTAGCGTAATGGATAACGCATCTGACTACAGATTAGAAGACTGTAGGTTTGAGTCCTACATCGCTCGGATTTTCTTTTTCAAAATGTGCATTATTGCATGGCGTTCAATACCTTTCAAGCTGTCCCATTTGGTGGTGCTGCCTGGCTGCATACCTCGTAAGTGCCTTCTCAGTGCAGCAAGCAGTGCATCAGTATCATAATCTGAGGGTCCTGAATTCAATTTTCAGAGAAGACATCAGGGATTACAAAACTTTTTTTCCATCTTTCACGTCATCTTTCCATCTTTGCTGCATAGCAAAATCAAGAACTTTTGCTCACTGCAGCACATCAAAAGATTTGCTGCCGCTTGACCTCTCTGTACCCACACAGCGAAGTTTAGGAAGTACATGGGCTCATGTCTCGCTGACAACACTCTTGTTTCTGTATAATTGCGCCAAGGCAAACGGTGAGTGGAGAAGAGAATCAACGATCCCACCACTTCTCACATGCTAAGTGAGCGCTCTACCAGTTGAGCTAGTTCCTCGTTTGCCATTTGTAAATCGCCCTTCACAGTTCCCGCCTCACACTCGCCTCCAATCTGCTCCACGACCAGCAGATAAATCTTGCCTTGGTTGCCGCTCCATGAATATATTAAAAATTTGCTCCAGTCGGCGGTGTCGAGCATCAGCAAGTGAGGAACAGCAGAATGGGAAGCCACAGTATTAATGAATAACGCTAAGAGCCTGAGGCTGACTCGGTACCTGCTCATACCGCAGCGCTGTGGGAGTGTGAGCTGCTCCGTGTTCTCCACAGCCTGGGCCAGTGACACAATGAATAATGCGACTGATTATTGATCTAAGAACATAAGAAATAGGAGGAGGAGTAGGCCAATCGGCCCCTCGAGCCTGCTCCGCCATTCAATAAGATCATGGCTGATCTGGTCCTAACCTCAAATCTAAATTCATGTCCAATTTCCTGCCCGCTCCCCGTAACCCCTAATTCCCTTTACTTCTAGGAAACTGTCTATTTCTGTTTTAAATTTATTTAATGATGTAGCTTCCACAGCTTCCTGGAGATTATGGGTTTAAGTTTACGGAGGGAGAAAAGTGGAAGGCCGGGAGTGGAGAGCATTGGAATAGTCGAGTCTAGAGGTAAACAAAGGCTGGGATGAGGTTTTCAGCAGCAGAACTTCATTCTGGAAGTTGAGATTTGTTTCTGCTGATGTTAATAACCACCAAACGAGGCTGAAATTCAATATTCTGGATCTATGTCAAATAAATTAACTTTATTTCAAACAGAATAGGTCAATTAATTGATGAATTCAAGGTAAGAGATTAATTGATGTCCTAGTTATCGATTATTATGCCTTTTCTCCTTCCTCACTGTCGATTATTTCGGTTCTCACACCTTCAATTACTCTCATGGCCAAGTCCCTGCTGCCCAGACCTTCCCAAGTGCCTCTCCCAGCCTTGGGATCCAGGGAAGGTATCGGTAATGTACCCGGGATCACTAAACACAAAACCCAGTCTGTGAATCACTTTCAGCTACTGGACTTATCGTGTGTTCCACAGCATCTCTCTCACCTTCGATATGTGAATACAGCATCAGGCCTGGGAATCTCGTCTTAAATTTAAATACACTCAGCAAATGTATTTAACAAAATACAAACAAGTAAACCCTATACGGCCCAATAATTCATTTCTATATTTACAGGAGTAAGTCTGTTATCTATCTCCTTGAGTGGACAGAATAAAGAAAAATCCCAACTCTAAGATCCCCTCGAATCCTTTGCAAATACCTTACAAATCTTGACAATAATCAACAAGTCTAAATGAATGTTGACCTTTATCTTGAGTGGGGTTGGAATACAGAAGTGATGCTTCAGTTGTAATGAACCTTGGTCAGACCCCACCTGGAGAACTTGGCACCGAACCTAGGGAGAGATAAATCGGCCTTAGAAAAGGTACAGTGCAGATTCACCAGAATGATGCCGGGGTTAAAAAGATTAAATTATGAGGATGGGTGGCATAAACTTGTTTTTTATTCCATTGAGTTTAGAACATAGAGATGCTTTAAATAATAAAGTTATACAATAAGGTAGATACAGAGAAATGATTTCTTCTGTAGGGGGAATCCAGAACAAGAGGGCATAAAAATAGGAGCAGAAGTGGGCCATACGGCCCCTCGAGACTGCTCTGCCATTCAGTAAGTACATGGTTAATTTTCCACCTTAACTCCACTTTCCTGCCCGATTCATTGATTCCATTGGTGTCCAAAAATCTCTCGATCTCATTCTTGAATATACTCAACGACTGAACATCCACAGCACTCTGGGGTAGAGAATTCCAAATATTCACAACCCTCTGAGTGAAGACTTTTTTCCTCATCTCAGTCCTAAATGGCCGATCCCTTATCCTGAGACTATGCCCCCTAGTTCTAGACTCTCCAGCCAGGAGAAACAGCTTATCAGCATTTACCCTGTCAAGCCCTCTAAGAATTTTAGACGTTTCAATGAGATCACCTCTCATTCTGCTAAACTCCAGAGAATATAGGGCTATTCTACTCAATCTCTCCTCATACAACAACCCTCTCATCCCAGGAATCAATCCAGTGAACCTTCGTTGCGCCCCCTCGAATCAAGTATATCCTTCTTCAGGTAAGGATAACAAAACTATACATAGTACTCCAAGTGTGGTCTCAACAAATCCCTATATAATTGCAGCAAGACTTCCTTACTTTTATTCTCCAACCCACTTGCAATAAAGGCCAACGTACTATTTGCTTTCCTAATTGTTTGCTGTACCTGCATGTTAACTTTCTGTGATCTGTGTACAAGGACACCCAAATCCCTCGAAACACCAACAGTTCTTAATCTCTCATCGTTCAAAAAATATTCTGCTTTTCTATTCTTCCTACCGCAGTGAATAATTTCCACATTTCCCCACATTGCACTCCATCTGCCACCTTCTTGATAATCTTAAAATTCGAGCTAGTTCATTTAAGAGCAAAATAATGTGGCAATTTTTCACACAACGGGTAGTGGAAATTAAAAACTCACTTCCTCGAAAGGCTGTGGATGCTGGGGCTCAATTGAAATTTTCAATATTGAGATCGATAGATTTGTGTTGTGTGAGGGTTGCAACGGATATGGAGCAAAGGCGAGTAAATAGAGTTGTGGTTCAGATTAGTCCTGATCAAATTGAACGGTGGAGTAGGCTTCAGGGGCAAAATGGCTAATTCCAGTTCCTGAACCCAGTCATTGACACCAATCACCTCCAGTCTGATAAAAAAAACACCTCAGTCACTGAAACCAATTTCCTCCTGTCTGAAATAAACCAACCCCACAGTCACTGATACCAATCTCCTCCTGTCTGAAATAAACCAACCCCACAGTCACTGACACCAATCTCCTCCTGTCTGAAATAAACCAACCCCATAGTCACTGATACCAATCTCCTCCTGTCTGAAATAAACCAACCCCACAGTCACTGATACCAATCTCCTCCTGTCTGAAATAAACCAACCCCACAGTCACTGACACCAATCTCCTCCTGTCTGAAATAAACCAACCCCACAGTCACTGATACCAATCTCCTCCTGTCTGAAATAAACCAACCCCACAGTCACTGATACCAATCTCCTCCTGTCTGAAATAAACCAACCCCACAGTCACTGACACCAATCTCCTCCTGTCTGAAATAAACCAACCCCATAGTCACTGATACCAATCTCCTCCTGTCTGATAAAAAACAACCCCACAGTCACTGATACCAATCTCCTCCTGTCTGAAATAAAACAACCCCACAGTCACTGATACCAATCTCCTCCTGTCTGAAATAAACCAATCCCACAGTCACTGATACCAATCTCCTCCTGTCTGAAATAAACCAACCCCACAGTCACTGATACCAATCTCCTCCTGTCTGATATAAACCAACCCCACAGTCACTGACACCAATCTCCTCCTGTCTGATATAAACCAACCCCACAGTCACTGATACCAATCTCCTCCGCTCTGATATAAACCAACCCACGGTCACTGATACCAATCTCCTCTTGTCTGATATAAACCAACCCCAGTCATTGACACCAATCTCCTCCTGTCTTGTTTTTTATTCGTTCATGGGATGTGGGCGTCACTGGCGAGGCCAGCATTTAGTGCCCATCCCTAATTGCCCTTGAGCAAGTGGTGGTGAGCCGCCTTCTTGAACCGCTGCAGTCCGTGGGGTGAAGGTTTTCCCACAGTGCTGCTAAGAAAGGAGTTCCAGCATTTTGACCCAGCGACGATGAAGGAACGGCGATATATTTCCAAGTTGGGATGGTGCGTGACTTGGAGGGGATATAAACCAACCCCACAGTAAATGATACTAATCTCCTCCACTCTGATTTCAACCAACCCCACAGTCACTGACACCAATCTCCTCCACTCTGATATAAACCAACCCCACAGTCACTGACACCAATCTCCTCCACTCTGATATAAACCAACCCCACAGTCACTGACACCCATCTCACTGAATGGCAGAACAGGCTCGAGGGACTTAATGGCCTACTCCTGTTCCTAATGTTCCTATGTCACACTGAAGTTGCTAACCTTCCTCTTCACAGTTCTTAATGCTCCCTATCTTGGTATGGTCAGGAAACGTTGATCTTATGCACTTGTACCCAATCCCAGGTCATTGATCTCTATTGAGAAGAGCAATGGTCCCAACACTGCCCCTGGGGGACACCACTGTTTACATCCCCACAGTCTGAAAAACATCCATGAACCACTACTCTGCCCTTTATCCAACTTCCCATCCACACTGACCCACTCCCTTTAATACCGTGAGCTTCAATCTGATCAACAAGCCTCCTGTCCGGCATCTTCTCAAACACTTTTTAACAATCCATCTTCACAACCTCCATTGCATTTTATCCCCACACTGTGTTATTCCCTCCAATAATCCCTGCTGTCTGTCCTGAATTAATCCATTTCATTCCCAATGTTGAAATCTTTGCTCCACCCACTCGGTTCCATCGGTTTTTCGCCACAACACAAAGGGCCAGTTTTCCCCAAGAGTTTCACACCAATCAGCTTTCAAAATGAGGCAGAGTTTCAGCCAATGAGGGAGATCCGGGCTCAGCCCCGCCCACTCGGTGCCGCAAGTCCCGCCCCTCACACACTCCCATTGGTTGGAGGACCAACCGCCCGCTCGGTCCTCCAGTCCCTCTCCGCTCTTCCTATTGGTCCGGAGCTCCCGTCAATCACCCGGGCAGTGTGAGCTGAGCATGCGCGGCGGGCGGGGAGTGAGGCAGAGATTGTGTCCGCAACAGGTGAGAGATGGGCGGGGGGAGCGGGTTAATAAACCCCGGGGGAGGGGGCGGGGGCTTCACAAACCCCGAGTGCGGCCCCGGGCCCGAATATCAAACAGTGAACATTCTCCTCTCTCTCTCTACACTCCGGGGGCTCCGGTTTAGATCAGACCGCAAACTCGACAAACGGCCCGCGGCCTCCGAGCATGCGCAGAGTCAGCGTCAAACCTCGTGACTCATCGAATCAGGGAGCGTCTGTAAATGAAGGAGAAATGGTGATCGGTCAGGGAGAGTCTGTAAATGAAGAAGAAATGGTGATCGGTCAGGGAGCGTCCGTAAATGATGAAGAAATGGTGATTGGTCAGGGAGTGTCTGTAAATGAAGGAGAAATGGTGATCGGTCAGGGAGCGTCTGTAAATGATGAAGAAATGGTGATTGGTCAGGGAGTGTCTGTAAATGAAGGAGAAATGGTGATCGGTCAGGGAGCGTCTGTAAATGAAGAAGAAATGGTGATCGGTCAGGGAGTATCTGTAAATGAAGGAGAAATGGTGATCGGTCAGGGAGAGTCTGTAAATGAAGAAGAAATGGTGATCGGTCAGGGAGCGTCCGTAAATGAAGGAGAAATGGTGATTGGTCAGGGAGCGTCTGTAAATGATGAAGAAATGGTGATTGGTCAGGGAGTGTCTGTAAATGAAGGAGAAATGGTGATCGGTCAGGGAGCGTCCGTAAATGAAGGAGAAATGGTGATTGGTCAGGGAGTGTCTGTAAATGATGAAGAAATAGTGATCGGTCAGGGAGCATCCGTAAATGAAGGAGAAATGGTGATTGGTCAGGGAGCGTCTGTAAATGAAGAAGAAATTGTGATTGGTCAGGGAGTATCTGTAAATGAAGGAGAAATGGTGATCGGTCAGGGAGAGTCTGTAAATGAAGAAGAAATGGTGATCGGTCAGGGAGCGTCCGTAAATGAAGGAGAAATGGTGATCGGTCAGGGAGCGTCCGTAAATGAAGGAGAAATGGTGATTGGTCAGGGAGCGTCTGTAAATGAAGAAGAAATGGTGATCGGTCAGGGAGTATCTGTAAATGAAGGAGAAATGGTGATCGGTCAGGGAGAGTCTGTAAATGAAGAAGAAATGGTGATCGGTCAGGGAGCGTCCGTAAATGAAGGAGAAATGGTGATTGGTCAGGGAGCGTCTGTAAATGATGAAGAAATGGTGATTGGTCAGGGAGTATCTGTAAATGAAGGAGAAATGGTGATCGGTCAGGGAGCGTCTGTAAATGAAGAAGAAATGGTGAATGGTCAGGGAGCGTCTGTAAATGAAGAAGAAATGGTGATCGGTCAGGGAGCGTCCGTAAATGAAGGAGAAATGGTGATCGGTCAGGGAGAGTCTGTAAATGAAGGACAAATGGTGATCGGTCAGGGAGCGTCTGTAAATGAAAGAGAAATGGTGATTGGTCAGGGAGCGTCTGTAAATGAAGGAGAAATGGTGATCGGTCAGGGAGCGTCTGTAAATGAAGGAGAAATGGTGATCGGTCAGGGAGTATCTGTAAATGAAGGAGAAATGGTGATCGGTCAGGGAGCGTCTGTAAATGAAAGAGAAATGGTGATTGGTCAGGGAGCGTCTGTAAATGAAGGAGAAATGGTGATCGGTCAGGGAGCGTCTGTAAATGAAGGAGAAATGGTGATTGGTCAGGGAGAGTCTGTAAATGATGAAGAAATGGTGATCGGTCAGGGAGCGTCTGTAAATGAAAGAGAAATGGTGATCGGTCAGGGAGAGTCTGTAAATGATGAAGAAATGGTGATTGGTCAGGGAGTGTCTGTAAATGAAGGAGAAATGGTGATCGGTCAGGGAGCGTCTGTAAATGATGAAGAAATGGTGATTGGTCAGGGAGTGTCTGTAAATGAAGGAGAAATGGTGATCGGTCAGGGAGCGTCTGTAAATGATGAAGAAATGGTGATCAGTCAGGGAGCGTCTGTAAATGATGAAGAAATGGTGATCGGTCAGGGAGCGTCCGTAAATGAAGGAGAAATGGTGATTGGTCAGGGAGCGTCTGTAAATGAAGAAGAAATGGTGATCGGTCAGGGAGTATCTGTAAATGAAGGAGAAATGGTGATCGGTCAGGGAGAGTCTGTAAATGAAGAAGAAATGGTGATCGGTCAGGGAGCGTCCGTAAATGAAGGAGAAATGGTGATTGGTCAGGGAGCGTCTGTAAATGATGAAGAAATGGTGATTGGTCAGGGAGTGTCTGTAAATGAAGGAGAAATGGTGATCGGTCAGGGAGCGTCCGTAAATGAAGGAGAAATGGTGATTGGTCAGGGAGTGTCTGTAAATGATGAAGAAATAGTGATCGGTCAGGGAGCGTCCGTAAATGAAGGAGAAATGGTGATTGGTCAGGGAGCGTCTGTAAATGAAGGAGAAATGGTGATCGGTCAGGGAGAGTCTGTAAATGAAGAAGAAATGGTGATCGGTCAGGGAGCGTCCGTAAATGAAGGAGAAATGGTGATTGGTCAGGGAGCGTCTGTAAATGATGAAGAAATGGTGATTGGTCAGGGAGTGTCTGTAAATGAAGGAGAAATGGTGATCGGTCAGGGAGCGTCCGTAAATGAAGGAGAAATGGTGATTGGTCAGGGAGTGTCTGTAAATGATGAAGAAATGGTGATCGGTCAGGGATCGTCCGTAAATGAAGGAGAAATGGTGATTGGTCAGGGAGCGTCTGTAAATGAAGAAGAAATGGTGAATGGTCAGGGAGAGTCTGTAAATGATGAAGAAATGGTGATCGGTCAGGGAGAGTCTGTAAATGATGAAGAAATGGTGATCGGTCAGGGAGCGTCCGTAAATGAAGGAGAAATGGTGATTGGTCAGGGAGTGTCCGTAAATGATGAAGAAATGGTGATCGGTCAGGGAGCATCCGTAAATGAAGGAGAAATGGTGATCGGTCAGGGAGCATCTGTAAATGATGAAGAAATGGTGATTGGTCAGGGAGTGTCTGTAAATGAAGGAGAAATGGTGATCGGTCAGGGAGCGTCTGTAAATGATGAAGAAATGGTGATCGGTCAGGGAGCGTCCGTAAATGAAGGAGAAATGGTGATCGGTCAGGGAGAGTCTGTAAATGAAGGACAAATGGTGATCGGTCAGGGAGCGTCTGTAAATGAAAGAGAAATGGTGATTGGTCAGGGAGCGTCTGTAAATGAAGGAGAAATGGTGATCGGTCAGGGAGCGTCTGTAGATGAAGGAGAAATGGTGATTGGTCAGGGAGAGTCTGTAAATGATGAAGAAATGGTGATCGGTCAGGGAGCGTCTGTAAATGAAGGAGAAATGGTAATCGGTCAGGGAGAGTCTGTAAATGATGAAGAAATGGTGATTGGTCAGGGAGTGTCTGTAAATGAAGGAGAAATGGTGATCGGTCAGGGAGCGTCTGTAAATGATGAAGATATGGTGATTGGTCAGGGAGTGTCTGTAAATGAAGGAGAAATGGTGATCGGTCAGGGAGCGTCTGTAAATGATGAAGAAATGGTGATCAGTCAGGGAGCGTCTGTAAATGATGAAGAAATGGTGATCGGTCAGGGAGCGTCCGTAAATGAAGGAGAAATGGTGATTGGTCAGGGAGCGTCTGTAAATGAAGAAGAAATGGTGATCGGTCAGGGAGTATCTGTAAATGAAGGAGAAATGGTGATCGGTCAGGGAGAGTCTGTAAATGAAGAAGAAATGGTGATCGGTCAGGGAGCGTCCGTAAATGAAGGAGAAATGGTGATTGGTCAGGGAGCGTCTGTAAATGATGAAGAAATGGTGATTGGTCAGGGAGTGTCTGTAAATGAAGGAGAAATGGTGATCGGTCAGGGAGCGTCCGTAAATGAAGGAGAAATGGTGATTGGTCAGGGAGTGTCTGTAAATGATGAAGAAATAGTGATCGGTCAGGGAGCGTCCGTAAATGAAGGAGAAATGGTGATTGGTCAGGGAGCGTCTGTAAATGAAGAAGAAATGGTGATTGGTCAGGGAGTATCTGTAAATGAAGGAGAAATGGTGATCGGTCAGGGAGAGTCTGTAAATGAAGAAGAAATGGTGATCGGTCAGGGAGCGTCCGTAAATGAAGGAGAAATGGTGATTGGTCAGGGAGCGTCTGTAAATGATGAAGAAATGGTGATTGGTCAGGGAGTGTCTGTAAATGAAGGAGAAATGGTGATCGGTCAGGGAGCGTCCGTAAATGAAGGAGAAATGGTGATTGGTCAGGGAGTGTCTGTAAATGATGAAGAAATGGTGATCGGTCAGGGAGCGTCCGTAAATGAAGGAGAAATGGTGATTGGTCAGGGAGCGTCTGTAAATGAAGAAGAAATGGTGAATGGTCAGGGAGAGTCTATAAATGATGAAGAAATGGTGATCGGTCAGGGAGAGTCTGTAAATGATGAAGAAATGGTGATTGGTCAGGGAGTGTCTGTAAATGAAGGAGAAATGGTGATCGGTCAGGGAGCGTCTGTAAATGATGAAGAAATGGTGATCAGTCAGGGAGCGTCTGTAAATGATGAAGAAATGGTGATCGGTCAGGGAGCGTCCGTAAATGAAGGAGAAATGGTGATTGGTCAGGGAGCGTCTGTAAATGAAGAAGAAATGGTGATCGGTCAGGGAGTATCTGTAAATGAAGGAGAAATGGTGATCGGTCAGGGAGAGTCTGTAAATGAAGAAGAAATGGTGATCGGTCAGGGAGCGTCCGTAAATGAAGGAGAAATGGTGATTGGTCAGGGAGCGTCTGTAAATGATGAAGAAATGGTGATTGGTCAGGGAGTGTCTGTAAATGAAGGAGAAATGGTGATCGGTCAGGGAGCGTCCGTAAATGAAGGAGAAATGGTGATTGGTCAGGGAGTGTCTGTAAATGATGAAGAAATAGTGATCGGTCAGGGAGCGTCCGTAAATGAAGGAGAAATGGTGATTGGTCAGGGAGCGTCTGTAAATGAAGAAGAAATGGTGATTGGTCAGGGAGTATCTGTAAATGAAGGAGAAATGGTGATCGGTCAGGGAGAGTCTGTAAATGAAGAAGAAATGGTGATCGGTCAGGGAGCGTCCGTAAATGAAGGAGAAATGGTGATTGGTCAGGGAGCGTCTGTAAATGATGAAGAAATGGTGATTGGTCAGGGAGTGTCTGTAAATGAAGGAGAAATGGTGATCGGTCAGGGAGCGTCCGTAAATGAAGGAGAAATGGTGATTGGTCAGGGAGTGTCTGTAAATGATGAAGAAATGGTGATCGGTCAGGGATCGTCCGTAAATGAAGGAGAAATGGTGATTGGTCAGGGAGCGTCTGTAAATGAAGAAGAAATGGTGAATGGTCAGGGAGAGTCTGTAAATGATGAAGAAATGGTGATCGGTCAGGGAGAGTCTGTAAATGATGAAGAAATGGTGATCGGTCAGGGAGCGTCCGTAAATGAAGGAGAAATGGTGATTGGTCAGGGAGTGTCCGTAAATGATGAAGAAATGGTGATCGGTCAGGGAGCATCCGTAAATGAAGGAGAAATGGTGATCGGTCAGGGAGCATCTGTAAATGATGAAGAAATGGTGATTGGTCAGGGAGTGTCTGTAAATGAAGGAGAAATGGTGATCGGTCAGGGAGCGTCTGTAAATGATGAAGAAATGGTGATCGGTCAGGGAGCGTCCGTAAATGAAGGAGAAATGGTGATCGGTCAGGGAGAGTCTGTAAATGAAGGACAAATGGTGATCGGTCAGGGAGCGTCTGTAAATGAAAGAGAAATGGTGATTGGTCAGGGAGCGTCTGTAAATGAAGGAGAAATGGTGATCGGTCAGGGAGCGTCTGTAGATGAAGGAGAAATGGTGATTGGTCAGGGAGAGTCTGTAAATGATGAAGAAATGGTGATCGGTCAGGGAGCGTCTGTAAATGAAGGAGAAATGGTAATCGGTCAGGGAGAGTCTGTAAATGATGAAGAAATGGTGATTGGTCAGGGAGTGTCTGTAAATGAAGGAGAAATGGTGATCGGTCAGGGAGCGTCTGTAAATGATGAAGATATGGTGATTGGTCAGGGAGTGTCTGTAAATGAAGGAGAAATGGTGATCGGTCAGGGAGCGTCTGTAAATGATGAAGAAATGGTGATCAGTCAGGGAGCGTCTGTAAATGATGAAGAAATGGTGATCGGTCAGGGAGCGTCCGTAAATGAAGGAGAAATGGTGATTGGTCAGGGAGCGTCTGTAAATGAAGAAGAAATGGTGATCGGTCAGGGAGTATCTGTAAATGAAGGAGAAATGGTGATCGGTCAGGGAGAGTCTGTAAATGAAGAAGAAATGGTGATCGGTCAGGGAGCGTCCGTAAATGAAGGAGAAATGGTGATTGGTCAGGGAGCGTCTGTAAATGATGAAGAAATGGTGATTGGTCAGGGAGTGTCTGTAAATGAAGGAGAAATGGTGATCGGTCAGGGAGCGTCCGTCAATGAAGGAGAAATGGTGATTGGTCAGGGAGTGTCTGTAAATGATGAAGAAATAGTGATCGGTCAGGGAGCGTCCGTAAATGAAGGAGAAATGGTGATTGGTCAGGGAGCGTCTGTAAATGAAGAAGAAATGGTGATTGGTCAGGGAGTATCTGTAAATGAAGGAGAAATGGTGATCGGTCAGGGAGAGTCTGTAAATGAAGAAGAAATGGTGATCGGTCAGGGAGCGTCCGTAAATGAAGGAGAAATGGTGATTGGTCAGGGAGCGTCTGTAAATGATGAAGAAATGGTGATTGGTCAGGGAGTGTCTGTAAATGAAGGAGAAATGGTGATCGGTCAGGGAGCGTCCGTAAATGAAGGAGAAATGGTGATTGGTCAGGGAGCGTCTGTAAATGATGAAGAAATGGTGATCGGTCAGGGAGCGTCCGAAAATGAAGGAGAAATGGTGATTGGTCAGGGAGCGTCTGTAAATGAAGAAGAAATGGTGAATGGTCAGGGAGAGTCTATAAATGATGAAGAAATGGTGATCGGTCAGGGAGAGTCTGTAAATGATGAAGAAATGGTGATCGGTCAGGGAGCGTCCGTAAATGAAGGAGAAATGGTGATTGGTCAGGGAGTGTCCGTAAATGATGAAGAAATGGTGATCGGTCAGGGAGCAACGGTAAATGAAGGAGAAATGGTGATCGGTCAGGGAGCGTCTGTAAATGATGAAGAAATGGTGATCGGTCAGGGAGTATCTGTAAATGAAGGAGAAATGGTGATCGGTCAGGGAGCGTCTGTAAATGAAAGAGAAATGGTGATTGGTCAGGGAGCGTCTGTAAATGAAGGAGAAATGGTGATCGGTCAGGGAGCGTCTGTAAATGAAGGAGAAATGGTGATTGGTCAGGGAGAGTCTGTAAATGATGAAGAAATGGTGATCGGTCAGGGAGCGTCTGTAAATGAAGGAGAAATGGTGATCGGTCAGGGAGAGTCTGTAAATGATGAAGAAATGGTGATTGGTCAGGGAGTGTCTGTAAATGAAGGAGAAATGGTGATCGGTCAGGGAGCGTCTGTAAATGATGAAGAAATGGTGATTGGTCAGGGAGTGTCTGTAAATGAAGGAGAAATGGTGATCGGTCAGGGAGCGTCTGTAAATGAAGAAGAAATGGTGATCGGTCAGGGAGTATCTGTAAATGAAGGAGAAATGGTGATCGGTCAGGGAGAGTCTGTAAATGAAGAAGAAATGGTGATCGGTCAGGGAGCGTCCGTAAATGAAGGAGAAATGGTGATTGGTCAGGGAGTGTCTGTAAATGATGAAGAAATAGTGATCGGTCAGGGAGCATCCGTAAATGAAGGAGAAATGGTGATTGGTCAGGGAGCGTCTGTAAATGAAGAAGAAATTGTGATTGGTCAGGGAGTATCTGTAAATGAAGGAGAAATGGTGATCGGTCAGGGAGAGTCTGTAAATGAAGAAGAAATGGTGATCGGTCAGGGAGCGTCCGTAAATGAAGGAGAAATGGTGATTGGTCAGGGAGCGTCTGTAAATGATGAAGAAATGGTGATAGGTCAGGGAGTGTCTGTAAATGAAGGAGAAATGGTGATCGGTCAGGGAGCGTCCGTAAATGAAGGAGAAATGGTGATTGGTCAGGGAGTGTCTGTAAATTGTGAAGAAATGGTGATCGGTCAGGGAGCGTCCGTAAATGAAGGAGAAATGGTGATTGGTCAGGGAGCGTCTGTAAATGAAGAAGAAATGGTGAATGGTCAGGGAGAGTCTGTAAATGAAGGAGAAATGGTGATCGGTCAGGGAGAGTCTGTAAATGAAGAAGAAATGGTGATCGGTCAGGGAGCGTCCGTAAATGAAGGAGAAATGGTGATTGGTCAGGGAGCGTCTGTAAATGATGAAGAAATGGTGATTGGTCAGGGAGTATCTGTAAATGAAGGAGAAATGGTGATCGGTCAGGGAGCGTCTGTAAATGAAGAAGAAATGGTGAATGGTCAGGGAGCGTCTGTAAATGAAGAAGAAATGGTGATCGGTCAGGGAGCGTCCGTAAATGAAGGAGAAATGGTGATCGGTCAGGGAGAGTCTGTAAATGAAGGACAAATGGTGATCGGTCAGGGAGCGTCTGTAAATGAAAGAGAAATGGTGATTGGTCAGGGAGCGTCTGTAAATGAAGGAGAAATGGTGATCGGTCAGGGAGCGTCTGTAAATGAAGGAGAAATGGTGATTGGTCAGGGAGAGTCTGTAAATGATGAAGAAATGGTGATCGGTCAGGGAGCGTCTGTAAATGAAGGAGAAATGGTGATCGGTCAGGGAGAGTCTGTAAATGATGAAGAAATGGTGATTGGTCAGGGAGTGTCTGTAAATGAAGGAGAAATGGTGATCGGTCAGGGAGCGTCTGTAAATGATGAAGATATGGTGATTGGTCAGGGAGTGTCTGTAAATGAAGGAGAAATGGTGATCGGTCAGGGAGCGTCTGTAAATGATGAAGAAATGGTGATCAGTCAGGGAGCGTCTGTAAATGATGAAGAAATGGTGATCGGTCAGGGAGCGTCCGTAAATGAAGGAGAAATGGTGATTGGTCAGGGAGCGTCTGTAAATGAAGGAGAAATGGTGATTGGTCAGGGAGTATCTGTAAATGATGAAGAAATAGTGATCGGTCAGGGAGCGTCCGTAAATGAAGGAGAAATGGTGATTGGTCAGGGAGTGTCTGTAAATGATGAAGAAATGGTGATCGGTCAGGGAGCGTCCGTAAATGAAGGAGAAATGGTGATTGGTCAGGGAGCGTCTGTAAATGAAGAAGAAATGGTGAATGGTCAGGGAGAGTCTGTAAATGATGAAGAAATGGTGATCGGTCAGGGAGAGTCTGTAAATGATGAAGAAATGGTGATCGGTCAGGGAGCATCCGTAAATGAAGGAGAAATGGTGATCGGTCAGGGAGCGTCTGTAAATGATGAAGAAATGGTGATCAGTCAGGGAGCGTCTGTAAATGAAGGAGAAATGGTGATTGGTCAGGGAGCGTCTGTAAATGAAGAAGAAATGGTGATTGGTCAGGGAGTATCTGTAAATGAAGGAGAAATGGTGATCGGTCAGGGAGAGTCTGTAAATGATGAAGAAATGGTGATCGGTCAGGGAGCATCCGTAAATGAAGGAGAAATGGTGATCGGTCAGGGAGCGTCTGTAAATGATCAAGAAATAGTGATCGGTCAGGGAGCGTCCGTAAATGAAGGAGAAATGGTGATTGGTCAGGGAGCGTCTGTAAATGAAGAAGAAATGGTGATTGGTCAGGGAGTATCTGTAAATGAAGGAGAAATGGTGATCGGTCAGGGAGAGTCTGTAAATGAAGAAGAAATGGTGATCGGTCAGGGAGCGTCCGTAAATGAAGGAGAAATGGTGATTGGTCAGGGAGCGTCTGTAAATGATGAAGAAATGGTGATTGGTCAGGGAGTGTCTGTAAATGAAGGAAAAATGGTGATCGGTCAGGGAGCGTCCGTAAATGAAGGAGAAATGGTGATTGGTCAGGGAGTGTCTGTAAATGATGAAGAAATGGTGATCGGTCAGGGAGCGTCCGTAAATGAAGGAGAAATGGTGATTGGTCAGGGAGCGTCTGTAAATGAAGAAGAAATGGTGAATGGTCAGGGAGAGTCTGTAAATGATGAAGAAATGGTGATCGGTCAGGGAGAGTCTGTAAATGATGAAGAAATGGTGATCGGTCAGGGAGCATCCGTAAATGAAGGAGAAATGGTGATTGGTCAGGGAGTGTCTGTAAATGAAGGAGAAATGGTGATCGGTCAGGGAGCGTCTGTAAATGATGAAGAAATGGTGATCAGTCAGGGAGCGTCTGTAAATGATGAAGAAATGGTGATCGGTCAGGGAGCGTCCGTAAATGAAGGAGAAATGGTGATTGGTCAGGGAGCGTCTGTAAATGATGAAGAAATGGTGATTGGTCAGGGAGTATCTGTAAATGAAGGAGAAATGGTGATCGGTCAGGGAGCGTCTGTAAATGAAGAAGAAATGGTGAATGGTCAGGGAGCGTCTGTAAATGAAGAAGAAATGGTGATCGGTCAGGGAGCGTCCGTAAATGAAGGAGAAATGGTGATCGGTCAGGGAGAGTCTGTAAATGAAGGACAAATGGTGATCGGTCAGGGAGCGTCTGTAAATGAAAGAGAAATGGTGATTGGTCAGGGAGCGTCTGTAAATGAAGGAGAAATGGTGATTGGTCAGGGAGCGTCTGTAAATGAAGGAGAAATGGTGATTGGTCAGGGAGAGTCTGTAAATGATGAAGAAATGGTGATCGGTCAGGGAGCGTCTGTAAATGAAGGAGAAATGGTGATCGGTCAGGGAGAGTCTGTAAATGATGAAGAAATGGTGATTGGTCAGGGAGTGTCTGTAAATGAAGGAGAAATGGTGATCGGTCAGGGAGCGTCTGTAAATGATGAAGATATGGTGATTGGTCAGGGAGTGTCTGTAAATGAAGGAGAAATGGTGATCGGTCAGGGAGCGTCTGTAAATGATGAAGAAATGGTGATCAGTCAGGGAGCGTCTGTAAATGATGAAGAAATGGTGATCGGTCAGGGAGCGTCCGTAAATGAAGGAGAAATGGTGATTGGTCAGGGAGCGTCTGTAAATGAAGAAGAAATGGTGATCGGTCAGGGAGTATCTGTAAATGAAGGAGAAATGGTGATCGGTCAGGGAGAGTCTGTAAATGAAGAAGAAATGGTGATCGGTCAGGGAACGTCCGTAAATGAAGGAGAAATGGTGATTGGTCAGGGAGCGTCCGTAAATGAAGGAGAAATGGTGATTGGTCAGGGAGTGTCTGTAAATGATGAAGAAATAGTGATCGGTCAGGGAGCGTCCGTAAATGAAGGAGAAATGGTGATTGGTCAGGGAGAGTCTGTAAATGATCAAGAAATAGTGATCGGTCAGGGAGCGTCCGTAAATGAAGGAGAAATGGTGATTGGTCAGGGAGCGTCTGTAAATGAAGAAGAAATGGTGATTGGTCAGGGAGAGTCTGTAAATGAAGGACAAATGGTGATCGGTCAGGGAGCGTCTGTAAATGAAAGAGAAATGGTGATTGGTCAGGGAGCGTCTGTAAATGAAGGAGAAATGGTGATTGGTCAGGGAGCGTCTGTAAATGAAGGAGAAATGGTGATTGGTCAGGGAGAGTCTGTAAATGATGAAGAAATGGTGATCGGTCAGGGAGCGTCTGTAAATGAAGGAGAAATGGTGATCGGTCAGGGAGAGTCTGTAAATGATGAAGAAATGGTGATTGGTCAGGGAGTGTCTGTAAATGAAGGAGAAATGGTGATCGGTCAGGGAGCGTCTGTAAATGATGAAGATATGGTGATTGGTCAGGGAGTGTCTGTAAATGAAGGAGAAATGGTGATCGGTCAGGGAGCGTCTGTAAATGATGAAGAAATGGTGATCAGTCAGGGAGCGTCTGTAAATGATGAAGAAATGGTGATCGGTCAGGGAGCGTCCGTAAATGAAGGAGAAATGGTGATTGGTCAGGGAGCGTCTGTAAATGAAGAAGAAATGGTGATCGGTCAGGGAGTATCTGTAAATGAAGGAGAAATGGTGATCGGTCAGGGAGAGTCTGTAAATGAAGAAGAAATGGTGATCGGTCAGGGAACGTCCGTAAATGAAGGAGAAATGGTGATTGGTCAGGGAGCGTCCGTAAATGAAGGAGAAATGGTGATTGGTCAGGGAGTGTCTGTAAATGATGAAGAAATAGTGATCGGTCAGGGAGCATCCGTAAATGAAGGAGAAATGGTGATTGGTCAGGGAGAGTCTGTAAATGATCAAGAAATAGTGATCGGTCAGGGAGCGTCCGTAAATGAAGGAGAAATGGTGATTGGTCAGGGAGCGTCTGTAAATGAAGAAGAAATGGTGATTGGTCAGGGAGTATCTGTAAATGAAGGAGAAATGGTGATCGGTCAGGGAGAGTCTGTAAATGAAGAAGAAATGGTGATCGGTCAGGGAGCGTCCGTAAATGAAGGAGAAATGGTGATTGGTCAGGGAGCGTCTGTAAATGATGAAGAAATGGTGATTGGTCAGGGAGTGTCTGTAAATGAAGGAGAAATGGTGATCGGTCAGGGAGCGTCCGTAAATGAAGGAGAAATGGTGATTGGTCAGGGAGTGTCTGTAAATGATGAAGAAATGGTGATCGGTCAGGGAGCGTCCGTAAATGAAGGAGAAATGGTGATTGGTCAGGGAGCGTCTGTAAATGAAGAAGAAATGGTGAATGGTCAGGGAGAGTCTGTAAATGATGAAGAAATGGTGATCGGTCAGGGAGAGTCTGTAAATGATGAAGAAATGGTGATCGGTCAGGGAGCGTCCGTAAATGAAGGAGAAATGGTGATTGGTCAGGGAGTGTCCGTAAATGATGAAGAAATGGTGATCGGTCAGGGAGCATCCGTAAATGAAGGAGAAATGGTGATCGGTCAGGGAGCATCTGTAAATGATGAAGAAATGGTGATTGGTCAGGGAGTGTCTGTAAATGAAGGAGAAATGGTGATCGGTCAGGGAGCGTCTGTAAATGATGAAGAAATGGTGATCGGTCAGGGAGCGTCCGTAAATGAAGGAGAAATGGTGATTGGTCAGGGAGCGTCTGTAAATGAAGAAGAAATGGTGATCGGTCAGGGAGTATCTGTAAATGAAGGAGAAATGGTGATCGGTCAGGGAGAGTCTGTAAATGAAGAAGAAATGGTGATCGGTCAGGGAGCGTCCGTAAATGAAGGAGAAATGGTGATCGGTCAGGGAGAGTCTGTAAATGAAGGACAAATGGTGATTGGTCAGGGAGCGTCTGTAAATGATGAAGAAATTGTGATTGGTCATGGAGTGTCTGTAAATGAAGGAGAAATGGTGATTGGTCAGGGAGCGTCTGTAAATGATGAAGAAATGGTGATCGGTCAGGGAGTGTCCGTAAATGAAGGAGAAATGGTGATCGGTCAGGGAGCGTCCGTAAATGAAGGAGAAATGGTGATCGGTCAGGGAGGGTCCGTAAATGGTGAAGGTCAGGGAGCGTCTGAAGATGAAGGAGCAATGGTGATCATTCAGGGAGCATCTGTAAATGAAGGAGAAATGGTGAATGTCAGGGCGAGTCTGTAAATGAGGAAGAAAATGTGACGGCTCATAAGAAAATAAGGAATAGGAGCAGGAATAGGCCATACGCCCCATTGAGCCTGCTCTGTATTCAATAAGATCAAGGCTGATCTTTGACCTCAACTCCACTTTACTGCCCGATCCCCATATCCCTTGATTCCCTTTGAGTCCAAAAATCTATCAATCTCAGCCTTGCATATATTAACGACTGTGCAACCACAGCCCTCTGAGGTAGAGAATTCCAAAGATTTACAACCCTCTCAGTGATTAAATTCCTCCTCATCTCAGTCTTATATGGCCGACCCCTTATCCTGAGACAATGCTCCTACTTCTACACTCTCCAGCAAGGGGAAACATCCTCTCAGTATCTACCCTCTCAAGCCCTCTCAGAATCTTACAAGTTCCAATGAGATCACCTCTCATTCTTAGAACCATAGAACCATAGAAAAGATACAGCACAGAAGGGGGCCATTCGGCCCATTGTGTCCGTGCCGGCTCGAAGAACAACCAGGTGTCCATTCTAATCCCACCTTCCAGCACCCGGTCCGTAGCCCTGCAGCTTACAGCACTTTAGGTGAAGGTCCAGGTACATTTTAAAAGAGTTGAGGGTCCCTGCCTCTATCACCAATTCGGGCAGCGAATTCCATACTCCCACCACCCTCTGGGTACATAAGTTTTTCCTCGTGTCCCCTCTAATCCTTCTGCCAATCAGCTTAAATCTATTTCCTCTAGTTCTTGAACTCTCTGCTAGGGGAAACAGGTACGTCCTGTCTACTCTATCTGGGCCCCTCATCATTTTGTACACCTCAATCAAGTCACCACTCAGCCTCCTCTGCTCCAAGGAAAACAACCCCACACTGTCCAATCTCTCCTCGTAGCTGCAATTTTCAAGCCCTGGCAACTCTCTCCAGAGCAATTACGTCCTTCCTGTAATGTGGTGACCAGAACTGCGCACAATACTCCAGCTGTGGCCTTACCAGCGTTTTATACAGTTTATACAGTCATTACATCCGTGCTTTTGTATTCTATACCTCGGCTAATAACGGAGAGCATTCCGTATGCCTTCTTCACAACCTTATCTACCTGTACTGCCACATTCAGTGACCTGTGCACATGCATTCCATGGTGTCTCACTTCCTCCACCGTCTCAATATATTCCCGTTTACTGCGTATTCCCTTTTACTGTTTGCCCTCCCGAAGTGCATTACCTCACACTTCTCCGAGTTGAACTCCATTTGCCACTTTTCCGCCCACTCCACCAACCCATTGATATCTTCTTGGAGTCTACAGCTACCCTCTTCACTATCAATTACACAGCCAATTTTTGTGTCATCTGCACATTTGCCAGTCATGCTCCCGACATTCAAGTCCAAATCATTAAGATATACCACAAAGAGCAAGGGACCCAACACTGAGCCCTATGGCACACCACTGGGAACAGATTTCCATTTGCAAAGATATCCATCGACTTTTCCCCTTTGTTTCCTGTTACTGAGCCAATTCTGGATCTAATTCACCACATTTCCCTGTATCCCATGGGCTTTTACCTTTCTGACCAGTCTGCCATGTGGAACCTTGTCAAATGCCTTACTACAATCCATGGAGACAACATCCAACAGCACTACCCTCATCAATCCTCCTTGTCACTTCCTCAAAGAATTTAATCAGATTTGTAAGGCATGACCTTCCCTGAACAAATCCATGCTGACTATGCCTTTCCAAGTGAGAGTTTATCCTATCGTTCAGTATTGATTCTAATAGTTTGCCCACCACCGAGATAAGACTGACCGGCCTATAATTGTTCGGCCTTTCCCTCGTACCCTTTTTAAACAATGGCACTACGTTTGCAGTCTTCCAGTCCTCCGGTACCTCCCCTGTATCTAGTGAGGATTGGAAATTGATCCTCAGAGCATCCGCTATTTCCTCCCTGGCTTCCTAGGAAACAATCCATCCGGCCCTGGTGACTTATCAACTTTCAAGGATTCCAGTCCCTTTAGTACTTCCTCTCTCCTTGTGTTTACCTTATCCAATATTTCACACCTCTCCACTTTAACTACTATGTCCGAATCATCCCCTTCCTTTGTGAATACGGAGAAAAAATATTCATTTAAAACCCTACCCACATGCTCTGCTTCTACACACAATTTACCCTTATCATCCCTGATAGGTCCCACCTTTACCTTAGCTAGCCTCTTGATCTTAATGTACTGATAAAATATCTAACATTCTTCTAAACTCCAGAGAGTATAGGCCCATTCTATTCAATCTCTCCTCATAGGACAACTGTCTTATCCCAGGAATCAATCTAGTGAACCTTCGCTGCATATACCCTTCCTTAGATAAGGAGAGCACAACTGTACACAGTACTCCAGGTGTGGCCTCACCAAAGCCCTGTACAATTGCAACAAGACTTCCTTATTCTTCTGCTCCAACCCCCTTGCAATAAATTCTAACATTCCAGTTGCCTTCGAATTGCTTGCTGTACCTGCATGTTAACTTTCGGTGTTCCTTGCACGAGGACACCCAGATCTCTCTGAACACCAACATTTAATAGTTTCTCACCATTTAAAAAATTCTGTTTTTCTATTCTCCCCACCAAAGTGAATAACCTCACATTTCCCCACATAATACTCTATCTGCCACCTTCTTGCCCACTCACTTAAACTGTCTATATCCCTTTGCAGACTCTTTGTGTCTTCCTCACAGCTTACTTTCCCACCTAGATTCATGTCCTCAGCAAACTTGGATACATTACACTCGGTCCCATCATCTAAGTCATTGATATATATTGTAAATAGCTGAGGCCCAATCATTAATCCTTGCGGCACCCCACTTGTTCCACGTCCAGGCCATCAATATACATCAAAAAGAGTCATGGTCCTAATCCCAACCCCTGTGGAACATCACTGTATACTTCCCTCCAGTTTGTAAAACAATGTTTCACCACTGCTCTCTGCATTCTGTCCTCTCCGCCAATTTTGTATCCATGCTGCTATGGGCTTCAATTTTACTAACAGATGCATAAGGTGGTACTTTACCAAACGCCTTTTAAATGTCCGTATACCAACATCGAGTGCACTACCCTCATCAACCCTCTCCATTATTTCATTGAAGAACTCAATCAAATTAGACAGACATGATTTTACTTTTAACAAATCTATATTGACTGTCATTTATTAACTCACGTTCTTCCAAGTGAGAATTAATTTTGTCCCAAATTCTGGTCTCTAGAAGTTTCCCACCACCGACGTCAGGCTGACTGGCCTGTAATTGCCGGGTTTATCCCTCTCCCACATTTTTGAACAGGGGTGTAACACTTGCAATCCTCCAGTCCTCAGACACCACTCCCATATCCAAGGAGGATTGGAAGATTGTGGTCAGAGCCTCTGCTATCAACACCCTTACTTCCCTCAGTAATCTAGGAGGCACCCCATCTGGACCGAAAGACTGTTTTACTTTGAGCACTGCCAATCTTTTAAGTACCTCTCTTTACCTATTTTTATCGTCTCCAATATCACTGCTACCTCCTCCTTTAATGCTACAATGGCAGAATCCTCTTCTCTGGTGAAGACGGATGTAAAGTACTCATTTAGTGCCTCAGCCATGCCCTCTGCCTCCACAAGAAGATCTCCTTTATTGTCCCTAAGCGACCCCGCCCTTCCTTTCTCTACCCTATTACTGTTTGTATGTTTATAAAAGACTTTTGGATTCCCTTTTATGTTAATCACCAATCTATTCTCATACTCTCTCTTTGCACCTCTTATTCCCTTTTTTAGATCTCTGTACTTTCTGTGTTCAGCCTGGTTCACGACGGTATTATGAACCTTACATTCGTCATAAGCCTCCTTTTTTTGTTTCATTTTGATCTCTATCTCTTTAGTCATCCAGAGAGCTCTAGCTTTGGATGCCCTTCCTTTCTCTCCTGTTGGGATCTGTCTGCTCTGTACCTGAACCATCACTTAATTGTTCAATTACTGTTTTGTTGCCAATTTTTGATTCCAATCCACCTGGACAAGATCCCTTTTTAACTCACTGGAATTACCCCTCATCCAGTTAATTATATTCACATTTGTTTGTTCCTTGTTCTTTTCAGTAACTATTTTAAACCTAATGAGATTATGATCACTGCTGCCCCGTTGAAACATGATCCACCTGCCCCACTTCATTCTCCACACCGAGTCCACTGCTGTACTCACATTCACTCTATCACACTCTCACACATTCACTCTCTCACATTCACTCTCTCACATTCACTCTCACGCTCTCTCACCTTTTCACTCATGGTTTAGGGCCACTGAAAGATGATGCGATTGGTTTGGATTTCAGCACAGGGAGGAGGGAGATTGTGTGGGACAGGGGATTTACAGTTTTGGGGGAACAAGAGAGGTGAGAATGTTCCATAGCAACTAGAATAGCCTGTTCTGAATCTCCATACCATGTTTACAGTGATGACTTTTGTAAACTCCTTTTACAGGGTATTAGAAGGGGAGGATTTGCAGACAGGAAACTCAAACCAAAGATCATTTCAAGATCTGAGAGAGTCACTCGATTCATCAGGACTTGAATATCATCGGGCTTTGAATGTAGAAGGAGAAATGTTTGTCTGTTCTGTCTGTGGGAAAAGATTTCAAACATCAGTGTGAGTGGAAAAGCAACGAGACACACACACCCGAGTGAGAGTGTTCCAGTGCACTGACTGTGGAAAGAGCTTTAGCCAGTTACACAGCCTGAAAACACATCACACCAATCACAGCGGGGAGAAACCGTACACGTGTTCTGTGTGTGGACGAGGCTTCGACTGATCGTCCAACCTGGAGAGACACAAGGACACCCGCACCACGGAGAAACCGTGGAAATGTGGGGACTGTGGGAAGGGATTCAATTCCCCGTCACAGCTGGAAACTCATCGACGCATTCACACCGGGGTGAGGCCGTTCACCTGCTCCGTGTGTGGGAAGGGATTCGCTCAGTCACACGACCTCCTCTTACACCAGCGCACTCACACTGGGGAGAGGCCGTTCTCCTGCTCTGTATGTGAGAAGAGATTCACTCGGTCATCCAACCTGCTGAGACACCAGCGAGTTCACTCTGATAATAGACCTTTCACATGTTCTGACTGTGAGAAGAGGTTTAAAAGCAAATGTAATCTGCTGGAACACCAACGCACTCACACTGAGGAGAGACCGTTCATCTGCTCCGTTTGTGGGAAGGGATTCACTTGGTCATCCACCCTGCTGAGACACCAGCGAGTTCACTCTGATGAGAGAACTTTTAAATGCTCTGAATCTGGGAAGAGATTTAAATTCAGAAACAAACTGCTGGACCACCAACGCACTCACACTGGGGAGAGGCCGTTCAACCGCTCTAAGTGTAAGAAGAGATTCACTCGGGCATCCCACCTTCTGTCACACCAGCGAGTTCACACTGGGGAGAGACCTTTTAAATGTTCTGACTGTGGGAAGAGGTTTAAAACCAAAAGGAATCTGCTGACACACCCACACACTCACACCGGGGAGAGGCCGTTCACCTGCTCCGTGTGTGGGAAGAGATTCACTCAGTCATCCACCCTGCTGACACACCAGCGAGTTCACTCTGGGAAGAGACCTTTTCAATGTTCTGACTGTGGGAAGAGATTTAAAGTCAGAAATGAACTGCTGTCACACCAACGCACTCACTCTGGGGAGAGGCCGTTCTCCTGCTCCGTGTGTGGGAAGGGATTCACTCGGTCATCCACCCTGCTGACACACCAGCGAGTTCACTCTGAAGAGAGACCTGTTAAATGTTCTGACTGTGAGAAGAGGTTTAAAGGCAGAAACAAATTGCTGAGACATCGACGCACTCACACTGGGGAGAGGCCGTTCACCTGCTCCGTGTGTAAGAAGAGATTCACTCGGTCATCCCACCTTCTGACACACCAACGTACTCACCCTGGGGAGAGACCTTTAATTGTTCTGACTGTGAGAAGAGCTTTAAAAGCAGAAATGAACTGCTGACACAATAATGCACGCCCATTGGGGCGAGACTCTACATCTGCTCTGTGTGTGGGAAGGGATTCACTCAGTCATCACACGTGCTGAGTCACCAATGAGTTCACATATGAATGCAGGGGTCGGATTCTGCTCTTAATCCCATCCAGGACTGAACCATATTCATTCTGACAGTTGGGGGTTGTTTCTTCTGATGTTAATAATCCCTGTAACTGGGCTGGAGTTTAATATTCTGGATATCTATTAAATAAATCAACTTTATTTTAAACACCTTGTTGTAGATTTTGGTCTTTCCCACCTGAGTGTTTAGCATCACCTGACTGGAGCTCAGAAAGTACAATCTAGGGGGAGGATCGTCCGGTGGGAACAGAACTTCAGCCTGGACACAGTCCTTCAGGACCACACTGAGAGGGGCAAACGGCACTTTGATCTTTCTCATCTCTCTTCACTGACAGCAAAGTCACCGTGCGGCGTCCAGTTTAAAAATGACTGTGGTCATTATTCTATGAAGATTTCACCTGTTTGAGTGACAGTCCTGAGTCTACCATTTAAGGCAGGCGTTAACTCATTTAAAATAAACCCGTTTAAAATAAATGGGTTAAAGTCTGCATCAAAATAGCAGAGGGAGGAGTTCACAGGAGCCTGTTAACTGCTGGTACAATTATACAACAGTCATTTGATCTCCAGATAAAGAAGGACCAGCAGTGTATTTCCAGAATTCACGGTTTTATTGATGTTTGTTTGTTAGACACCAGGATAATGAAAAGTACACGACCCGGACCATCCACAGTGTGGGGACGATCCCGACATTTACTCTAGGTTCACTCCCACTGTGGAACTCCACCACTGACCCTACTGAAGACTGTAGGCTCAGGGAGTGGGGCCTCCAGGAGTGGACTGTAAAAAAGCTGGGTTTCGGTATCGTGACAAATATATGCCGAGGAACCAGAGGAAACCTTACAAAGGAACCATCTGGGGTTTTACCTGTCAGTGTGGGTCTAGCGGTGAATGATTCCTGACTCCCTGAACTGTCTTACATTTAACCCAGGTCAGATCAGGATGAATTCAGTTTACATGAGAATTGGGATAACTATCACCTACAATCGACGGTGACAAAAGCAGCCATTAGAGAAGCTAAGAGATCTTTGGAAAAGAAAATGGTGCACAATTGTGATAATAATAGCAAACGCTTTTCCAGCTACGTGAGAGACCATTAAAGATGGTTTAGGGCCACTGAACGACAGTTCAGGACAGATTCCCAGGCTATGGCAGAGCTGTTAAATGACTATTTCTCATCAGCCTACACTCCTGTGGATGATGCTCAGATTCCAGCTGTGGGATGTGCTGTCAACAATAACATCATAAATATTAAAATAGAAAGGGATGTAATCTTGGATAAAATACGAAATCTCAAAGTAGTTTCTGCTCCAGGTCCATATGATATCCACCCCCGGGTATTTAAAGAGATGAGACGGGTGCTCTGTGAGCCCCTTGCCTGTATCTTCAACAGCTCAATAGAGTCAGGGATTGTCCCCTGAGATTAGAAGGTAACTCACGTAGTTCCCATTTTCAGAAAAGGGGATATATCAGAGCCGGGGAATGACAAGCCCTTCAGTGTGACATCGATCAGAGGGAAGATGCTTGAAGGGATCCTAAGAGATGCTGTTTATTGCCACGGGGAAGGAGAAGAGACCATTAGAGATGCTCAACACGGCTTCCAGGAAAGAAGATCGAGTCTTACAAACTTGCTTGAGTTTTTTGAAGAAGTTACTGGGTTAGTGGATGAGGGTAATCCGGTTCACATTGTCTATCTCAGGGGTGTCAAACTCATTTTCTATGGTGAGCCTGATCCGATATCCTGGCACTTGGCCTGGGCCACATTCAGCAAAAGTTATTGAACTAGAAATAGATGAAGATGAACTGTATTGGTACTTACTTACATTTTATTTATTGCTACTGCTGCTCCTGATACCTGGCACCTCTTAGCTTGAACCATTGAATCAACATTTGGAGTAAATGACTGGGCTGAGGCCTGTTTTGGATAAAAACATGAGGAGAACTTGTCATTACAGAACTTTGAAAGTGAATTCCACAGTCTCACAACGCCCTCTGTAAAGAAGTTTCTCTTGATCTCCTTATTATAAAATGGATATACAGGCACTGGAGAAGGTGCAAAAAAGGATTCAAAAGGATGTCACCATATGAGTGTTCCCTGTACTTGGTGTCCCAGTGTAAGTCGTCCCTTAATTTGACGTCCCATTGTAAGTGGTCCCGGTATTTAGTGTCCCAGTGTAAGTGGTCCCGGTATTTAGTGTCCCAGTGTAAGTGGTCCTAGATTTGGTGTCACAGTATATAAGTAGACCCTTTTGTTTTGAGGCATCGCTCGTGGCATTTTTCTCCTCTTTCCACCTTTACAAAAATTGTTGCCAGCTTATTAAAGCCATTAACTGGCTCTCGGGTAGTACACAGAAAAAAGTAACCTAAGTTTCCCTGAGAATGACAGGTTTGAATTCGAGTTGGAGAACATTTAGCAATTAAACCAGACTAGCCGGGGGTGGGGGGCGGGGGGCGGGCCTGAGGTGCGAATTAGTAACTGAAAAGTGGCGGCCAGTTAACTTATCACCATGGGGGAGGGCTCGAGCTCTCGGGTTTCTGTAGAATTTATTTATTTATTTTGTTTGTTGCATCCCTGGCGCCAACCTCGATGGGATGACAATCATTAACTTTCCGTTCATCAATTCCGGCTTTCAATGGTGTGGAGATGCCGGTGATGGACTGGGGTTGACAATTGTAAACAATTTTACAACACCAAGTTATAGTCCAGCAATTTTATTTTAAATTCACAAGCTTTCGGAGATTTTCTCCTTCCTCAGGCAAATGTTTCAAGATCTCCTTGAAGCCTACGCATTTATACATATTGAACAATGATACATGGTGTTTACAGACTGCCCCTGCAACTGCCCGTTGCCAAGGCAATCACCGTGTTCAGACAGAGAGGTGTTACCTGCAGAACCTCCGAATACACATTCAACAAAAAAACAAACAGGGAAAAAAAACAGAGAAAAAAAAACACAGAGAGAGGCAGAAACATCCGGAAGGCAGAGAGAGCCAGCAAATGACCCATTATATTAAAAACAGATAACATTTGTTCGCTGGTGGGGTAACGTGTAGCGTGACATGAACCCAAGATCCCGGTTGAGGCCGTCCTCATGGGTGCGGAACTTGGCTATCAATTTCTGCTCGACGATTTTGCGTTGTCGTGTGTCTCGAAGGCCGCCTTGGAGTACGCTTACCCGAAGGTCGGTGGATGAATGTCCATGACTGCTGAAGTGTTCCCCGACTGGGAGGGAACCCTCCTGTTTGGCGATTGTTGCGTGGTGTCCGTTCATCCGTTGTCGCAGCGTCTGCATGGTCTCGCCAATGTACCATGCTCTGGGGCATCCTTTCCTGCAACGTATGAGGTAGACAACGTTGGCTGAGTCACAGGAGTATGAACCATGCACCTGGTGGGTGGTGTCATCTCGTGTGATGGTGGTATCTGTGTCGATGATCTGGCATGTCTTGCAGAGGTTACCGTGGCAGGGTTGTGTGGCGTCGTGGACGCTGTTCTCTTGAAAGCTAGGTAGTTTGCTGCGAACGATGGTCTGTTTGAGGTTGGGTGGCTGTTTAAAGGCGAGTAGTGGAGGTGTGGGGATGGCCATAGCGAGGTGTTTGTCCTCATTGATGACATGTTGAAGGCTGCGGAGAACATGGCGTAGTTTCTCCGCTCCGGGGAAGTACTGGACGACAAAGGGTACTCTGTTGGTTGCGTCCCGTGTTAGTCTCCTGAGGAGGTCTATGCGATTTTTTGCTGTGGCCCGTCGGAACTGTCGATCGATGAGTCGAGCGTCATATCCCGTTCTTACTAGGGCGTCTTTCAGCGTCTGTAGGTGTCCATCGCGTTCCTCCTCGTCTGAGCAGACCCTGTGTATTCGCAGGGCCTGTCCATAGGGGATGGCCTCTTTGACGTGGTTAGGGTGGAAGCTGGAAAAGTGGAGCATCGTGAGGTTGTCCGTGGGCTTGCGGTAGAGTGAGGTGCTGAGGTGCCCGTCTTTGATGGAGATTCGTGTGTCCAAGAAAGAAACTGATTCTGAGGAGTAGTCCATGGTGAGCTTGATGGTGGGATGGAACTTGTTGATGTTATCGTGTAGTCTCTTTAGTGATTCCTTGCCGTGGGTCCATAGAAAGAAAATGTCGTCGATGTATCTGGTGTATAGTGTTGGTTGGAGGTCTTGTGCAGTGAAGAAGTCCTGCTCGAACTTGTGCATGAAAATGTTGGCGTATTGGGGTGCGAATTTGGTCCCCATGGCTGTTCCGTGTGTTTGGGTAAAGAACTGGTTATCGAAGGTGAAGACATTGTGATCCAGGATGAAGCGGATGAGTTGTAGGATGGCTTCCGGAGATTGGCTGTTGTTGGTGTTGAGTATTGATGCTGTCGCAGCGATGCCGTCATCGTGGGGGATACTGGTGTATAGTGCCGAGACGTCCATCGTGGTGAGAAGTGTTCCTGGTTCAACTGGTCCGTGGGTACTCAGTACCCACGGACCAGTTGAACCAGGAACACTTCTCACCACGATGGACGTCTCGGCACTATACACCAGTATCCCCCACGATGACGGCATCGCTGCGACAGCATCAATACTCAACACCAACAACAGCCAATCTCCGGAAGCCATCCTACAACTCATCCGCTTCATCCTGGATCACAATGTCTTCACCTTCGATAACCAGTTCTTTACCCAAACACACGGAACAGCCATGGGGACCAAATTCGCACCCCAATACGCCAACATTTTCATGCACAAGTTCGAGCAGGACTTCTTCACTGCACAAGACCTCCAACCAACACTATACACCAGATACATCGACGACATTTTCTTTCTATGGACCCACGGCAAGGAATCACTAAAGAGACTACACGATAACATCAACAAGTTCCATCCCACCATCAAGCTCACCATGGACTACTCCTCAGAATCAGTTTCTTTCTTGGACACACGAATCTCCATCAAAGACGGGCACCTCAGCACCTCACTCTACCGCAAGCCCACGGACAACCTCACGATGCTCCACTTTTCCAGCTTCCACCCTAACCACGTCAAAGAGGCCATCCCCTATGGACAGGCCCTGCGAATACACAGGGTCTGCTCAGACGAGGAGGAACGCGATGGACACCTACAGACGCTGAAAGACGCCCTAGTAAGAACGGGATATGACGCTCGACTCATCGATCGACAGTTCCGACGGGCCACAGCAAAAAATCGCATAGACCTCCTCAGGAGACTAACACGGGACGCAACCAACAGAGTACCCTTTGTCGTCCAGTACTTCCCCGGAGCGGAGAAACTACGCCATGTTCTCCGCAGCCTTCAACATGTCATCAATGAGGACAAACACCTCGCTATGGCCATCCCCACACCTCCACTACTCGCCTTTAAACAGCCACCCAACCTCAAACAGACCATCGTTCGCAGCAAACTACCTAGCTTTCAAGAGAACAGCGTCCACGACGCCACACAACCCTGCCACGGTAACCTCTGCAAGACATGCCAGATCATCGACACAGATACCACCATCACACGAGATGACACCACCCACCAGGTGCATGGTTCATACTCCTGTGACTCAGCCAACGTTGTCTACCTCATACGTTGCAGGAAAGGATGCCCCAGAGCATGGTACATTGGCGAGACCATGCAGACGCTGCGACAACGGATGAACGGACACCGCGCAACAATCGCCAAACAGGAGGGTTCCCTCCCAGTCGGGGAACACTTCAGCAGTCATGGACATTCATCCACCGACCTTCGGGTAAGCGTACTCCAAGGCGGCCTTCGAGACACACGACAACGCAAAATCGTCGAGCAGAAATTGATAGCCAAGTTCCGCACCCATGAGGACGGCCTCAACCGGGATCTTGGGTTCATGTCACGCTACACGTTACCCCACCAGCGAACAAATGTTATCTGTTTTTAATATAATGGGTCATTTGCTGGCTCTCTCTGCCTTCCGGATGTTTCTGCCTCTCTCTGTGTTTTTTTTTCTCTGTTTTTTTTCCCTGTTTGTTTTTTTGTTGAATGTGTATTCGGAGGTTCTGCAGGTAACACCTCTCTGTCTGAACACGGTGATTGCCTTGGCAACGGGCAGTTGCAGGGGCAGTCTGTAAACACCATGTATTGTTCAATATGTATAAATGCGTAGGCTTCAAGGAGATCTTGAAACATTTGCCTGAGGAAGGAGAAAATCTCCGAAAGCTTGTGAATTTAAAATAAAATTGCTGGACTATAACTTGGTGTTGTAAAATTGTTTACAAACGGCTTTCAATGGCGGGGTAATTGCCCAGAATCCCCCGCGGCTCAGACTGTGCCCGACCAATGACAACAGGAGACCAGTGCGCAGGCGCAGGACGGTCAGAGCTCTGAGCATGCGCAGGACGGTCAGAGCTCTGAGCATGCGCAGTGCGAATGGCGGCAATAGACTGAGTGGAAACAGGCGAGACGGAGGCCGGGAGGAGAACGGGGAGGAATTGGATCTGTGGGTGGGCGGGAATCTTCACAAACACATGGTGGCGGCTTGAGGACACAAATAAGAGTAAAAGGACCCCGTGTTTGCACTTCGGTGACATGACCGTCCGGCGGCCGTCATCGTGCGAGAGGAAGTAATGTTGGAATTAAGGAGCATGCGCGGCCATCTTGGTAAAGGTGCAAAAAAGTGGGCGGGGCTTCAGGGTCCCAGTGACCAGGAACAAAGAGTGGGCGGGGCTTCAGGGTCCCAGTGACCAGTAACAATGAGTGGGCGGGGCTTCAGGGTCCCAGTGACCAGGAACAATGAGTGGGCGGGGCTTCAGGGTCGCAGTGACCGTGAACAAAGAGTGGGCGGGGCTTCAGGGTCCCAGTGACCGTGAACAAAGAGTGGGCGGGGCTTCAGGGTCCCAGTGACCGGGAACAAAGAGTGGGCGGGGCTTCAGTGTCCCAGTGACCAGGAACAAAGTGTGGGCGGGGCTTTAGGGTCCCAGTGACCGGGAACAAAGAGTGGGCGGGGCTTTAGGTTCCCAGTGACCAGGAACAATGAGTGGGCGGGGCTTCAGGGTCCCAGTGACAGGGAACAAAGAGTGGGCGGGGCTTCACGGTCCCAGTGCCCAGGAACAAAGAGTGGGCGGGGCTTCAGGGTCCCAGTGACCGGTAACAATGAGTGGGCAGGGCTTCAGGGTCCCAGTGACCAGGAACAAAGAGTGGGCGGGGTTTTAGGGTCCCAGTGACCAGTAACAATGAGTGGGCGGGGCTTCAGGGTCCCAGTGACCAGTAACAATGAGTGGGCGGGGCTTCAGGGTCGCAGTGACCAGTAACAAAGAGTGGGCGGGGCTTCAGGGTCCCAGTGACCAGGAACAAAGAGTGGGCGGGGCTTCAGGGTCCCAGTGACCAGGAACAACGAGTGGGCGGGGCTTCAGGGTCCCAGTGACCGGGAACAAAGAGTGGGCGGGGCTTCAGGGTCCCAGTGACCAGGAACAAAGAGTGGGCGGGGCTTCAGGGTCCCAGTGACCAGTAACAATGAGTGGGCGGGGCTTCAGGGTCCCAGTGACCAGGAACAATGAGTGGGCGGGGCTTCAGGGTCCCAGTGACCAGGAACAATGAGTGGGCGGGGCTTCAGGGTCCCAGTGACCAGGAACAATGAGTGGGCGGGGCTTCACGGTCCCAGTGACCAGGAACAAAGTGTGGGCGGGGCTTCAGGGTCCCAGTGACCAGGAACAAAGAGTGGGCGGGGCTTCAGGGTCCCAGTGACCAGGAACAAAGAGTGGGCGGGGCTTCAGGGTCCCAGTGACCAGGAACAAAGAGTGGGCGGGGCTTCAGGGTCCCAGTGACCAGGAACAAATAGTGGGCGGGGCTTCAGGGCCCCAGTGACCAGTAACAATGAGTGGGCGGGGCTTCAGGGTCCCAGAGACAGGAACAATGAGTGGGCGGGGCTTCAGGGTCGCAGTGACCAGTAACAAAGAGTGGGCGGGGCTCAGGGTCCCAGTGACCGGGAACAAAGAGTGGGCGGGGCTTTAGGGTCCCAGTGACCAGGAACAATGAGTGGGCGGGGCTTCAGTGTCCCAGTGACAGGGAACAAAGAGTGGGCGGGGCTTCACGGTCCCAGTGCCCAGGAACAAAGAGTGGGCGGGGCTTCAGGGTCCCAGTGACCGGTAACAATGAGTGGGCGGGGCTTCAGGGTCCCAGTGACCAGGAACAAAGAGTGGGCGGGGTTTTAGGGTCCCAGTGACCAGGAACAATGAGTGGGCGGGGCTTCAGGGTCCCAGTGACCAGTAACAATGAGTGGGCGGGGCTTCAGGGTCCCAGTGACCAGTAACAATGAGTGGGCGGGGCTTCAGGGTCGCAGTGACCAGTAACAAAGAGTGGGCGGGGCTTCAGGGTCCCAGTGACCAGGAACAAAGAGTGGGCGGGGCTTCAGGGTCCCAGTGACCAGGAACAACGAGTGGGCGGGGCTTCAGGGTCCCAGTGACCGGGAACAAAGAGTGGGCGGGGCTTCAGGGTCCCAGTGACCAGGAACAAAGAGTGGGCGGGGCTTCAGGGTCCCAGTGACCAGTAACAATGAGTGGGCGGGGCTTCAGGGTCCCAGTGACCAGGAACAATGAGTGGGCGGGGCTTCAGGTTCGCAGTGACCAGTAACAAAGAGTGGGCGGGGCTTCAGGGTCCCAGTGACCAGGAACAATGAGTGGGCGGGGCTTCAGGGTCCCAGTGACCAGGAACAAAGTGTGGGCGGGGCTTCAGGGTCCCAGTGACCGGGAACAAAGTGTGGGCGGGGCTTCAGGGTCCCAGTGACCAGGAACAAAGTGTGGGCGGGGCTTCAGGGTCCCAGTGACTGTGAACAATGAGTGGGCGGCGCTTCAGGGTCCCAGTGACCAGGAAGAAAGAGTGGGCGGGGTTTCAGGGTCCCAGTGACTGTGAACAATGAGTGGGCGGGGCTTCAGGGTCCCAGTGACCAGGAAGAAAGAGTGGGCGGGGCTTTAGGGTCCCAGTGACCAGGAACAAAGAGTGGGCGGGGCTTCAGGGTCCCAGTGACCAGGAACAAAGAGTGGGCGTGGCTTCAGGGTCCCAGTGACCAGGAACAATGAGTGGGCGTGGCTTCAGGGTCCCAGTGACCAGGAACAAAGAGTGGGCGGGGCTTCAGGGTCCCAGTGACCAGGAACAAAGAGTGGGCGGGGCTTCAGGGTCCCAGTGACCAGGAACAAAGAGTGGGCGGGGCTTTAGGGTCCCAGTGACCAGGAACAATGAGTGGGCGGGGCTTCAGGGTCCCTGTGACCAGGAACAATGAGTGGGCGGGGCTTTCGGGTCCCAGTGACCAGGAACAATGAGTGGGCGGGGCTTTAGGGTCCCAGTGACCAGGAACAATGAGTGGGCGGGGCTTTAGGGTCCCAGTGACCAGGAACAAAGAGTGGGCGGGGTTCAGGGTCCCAGTGAACGGGAACAAAGAGTGGGCGGGGCTTCAGGGTCCCAGTGACCAGGAACAAAGTGTGGGCGGGGCTTCAGGGTCCCAGTGACCAGGAACAATGAGTGGGCGGGGCTTCAGGTTCCCAGTGACCAGGAACAATGAGTGGGCGGGGCTTCAGGGTCCCAGTGACCAGGAACAAAGTGTGGGCGGGGCTTCAGGGTCCCAGTGACCAGGAACAAAGAGTGGGCGGGGCTTCAGGGTCCCAGTGACCAGGAACAAAGAGTGGGCGGGGCTTCAGGGTCCCAGTGACCAGGAACAAAGAGTGGGCGGGGCTTCAGGGTCCCAGTGACCAGGAACAAAGAGTGGGCTGGGCTTCAGGGCCCCAGTGACCAGGAACAATGAGTGGGCGGGGCTTCAGGGTCCCAGTGACCAGGAACAAAGAGTGGGCGTGGTTTTAGGGTCCCAGTGACCAGGAACAATGAGTGGGCGGGGCTTCAGGGTCCCAGTGACCAGTAACAATGAGTGGGCGGGGCTTCAGGGTCCCAGTGACCAGTAACAAAGAGTGGGCGGGGCTTCAGTGTCCCAGTGACCAGGAACAAAGAGTGGGCGGGGCTTCAGGGTCCCAGTGACCAGGAACAACGAGTGGGCGGGGCTTCAGGGTCCCAGTGACCGGGAACAAAGAGTGGGCGGGGCTTCAGGGTCCCAGTGACCAGGAACAAAGAGTGGGCGGGGCTTCAGGGTCCCAGTGACCAGTAACAATGAGTGGGCGGGGCTTCAGGGTCCCAGTGACCAGGAACAATGAGTGGGCGGGGCTTCAGGGTCGCAGTGACCAGTAACAAAGAGTGGGCGGGGCTTCAGGGTCCCAGTGACCAGGAACAAAGAGTGGGCGTGGCTTCAGGGTCCCAGTGAACGGGAACAAAGAGTGGGCGGGACTTCAGGGTCCCAGTGACCAGGGACAAAGTGTGGGCGGGGCTTCAGGGTCCCAGTGACCAGGAACAACGAGTGGGCGGGGCTTCAGGGTCCCAGTGACTGTGAACAAAGTGTGGGCGAGGGTTCAGGGTCCCAGTGACCAGGAAGAAAGAGTGGGCGGGGCTTTAGGGTCCCAGTGACCAGGAACAAAGAGTGGGCGGGGCTTCAGGGTCCCAGTGACCAGGAACAAAGAGTGGGCGTGGCTTCAGGGTCCCAGTGACCAGGAACAATGAGTGGGCGGGGCTTCAGGGTCCCAGTGACCAGGAACAAAGAGTGGGCGGGGCTTCAAGGTCCCAGTGACCAGGAACAAAGAGTGGGCGGGGCTTCAGGGTCCCAGTGACCAGGAACAAAGAGTGGGCGGGGCTTTAGGGTCCCAGTGACCAGGAACAAAGAGTGGGCGGGGCTTCAGTGTCCCTGTGACCAGGAACAACGAGTGGGCGGGGCTTCATGGTCCCAGTGACCAGGAACAAAGAGTGGGCGGGGTTTCAGGGTCCCAGTGACCAGTAACAATGAGTGGGCGGGGCTTCAGGGTCCCAGTGACCAGGAACAATGAGTGGGCGGGGCTTCAGGTTCGCAGTGACCAGTAACAAAGAGTGGGCGGGGCTTCATGGTCCCAGTGACCAGGAACAAAGAGTGGGCGGGGCTTCAGGGTCCCAGTGAACGGGAACAAAGAGTGGGCGGGACTTCAGGGTCCCAGTGACCAGGAACAAAGTGTGGGCGGGGCTTCAGGGTCCCAGTGACCAGGAACAATGAGTGGGCGGGGCTTCAGGGTCCCAGTGACCAGGAACAAAGTGTGGGCGGGGCTTCAGGGTCCCAGTGACCGGGAACAAAGTGTGGGCGGGGCTTCAGGGTCCCAGTGACCAGGAACAAAGTGTGGGCGGGGCTTCAGGGTCCCAGTGACTGTGAACAATGAGTGGGCGGCGCTTCAGGGTCCCAGTGACCAGGAAGAAAGAGTGGGCGGGGTTTCAGGGTCCCAGTGACTGTGAACAATGAGTGGGCGGGGCTTCAGGGTCCCAGTGACCAGGAAGAAAGAGTGGGCGGGGCTTTAGGGTCCCAGTGACCAGGAACAAAGAGTGGGCGGGGCTTCAGGGTCCCAGTGACCAGGAACAAAGAGTGGGCGTGGCTTCAGGGTCCCAGTGACCAGGAACAATGAGTGGGCGGGGCTTCAGGGTCCCAGTGACCAGGAACAAAGAGTGGGCGGGGCTTCAGGGTCCCAGTGACCAGGAACAAAGAGTGGGCGGGGCTTTAGGGTCCCAGTGACCAGGAACAATGAGTGGGCGGGGCTTCAGGGTCCCTGTGACCAGGAACAATGAGTGGGCGGGGCTTTCGGGTCCCAGTGACCAGGAACAATGAGTGGGCGGGGCTTTAGGGTCCCAGTGAACGGGAACAAAGAGTGGGCGGGGCTTCAGGGTCCCAGTGACCAGGAACAAAGTGTGGGCGGGGCTTCAGGGTCCCAGTGACCAGGAACAATGAGTGGGCGGGGCTTCAGGTTCCCAGTGACCAGGAACAATGAGTGGGCGGGGCTTCAGGGTCCCAGTGACCAGGAACAAAGTGTGGGCGGGGCTTCAGGGTCCCAGTGACCAGGAACAAAGAGTGGGCGGGGCTTCAGGGTCCCAGTGACCAGGAACAAAGAGTGGGCGGGGCTTCAGGGTCCCAGTGACCAGGAACAAAGAGTGGGCGGGGCTTCAGGGTCCCAGTGACCAGGAACAAAGAGTGGGCTGGGCTTCAGGGCCCCAGTGACCAGTAACAATGAGTGGGCGGGGCTTCAGGGTCCCAGAGACCAGGAACAATGAGTGGGCGGGGCTTCAGGGTCCCAGTGACCAGGAACAAAGAGTGGGCGTGGTTTTAGGGTCCCAGTGACCAGGAACAATGAGTGGGCGGGGCTTCAGGGTCCCAGTGACCAGTAACAATGAGTGGGCGGGGCTTCAGGGTCCCAGTGACCAGTAACAATGAGTGGGCGGGGCTTCAGGGTCGCAGTGACCAGTAACAAAGAGTGGGCGGGGCTTCAGGGTCCCAGTGACCAGGAACAAAGAGTGGGCGGGGCTTCAGGGTCCCAGTGACCAGGAACAACGAGTGGGCGGGGCTTCAGGGTCCCAGTGACCGGGAACAAAGAGTGGGCGGGGCTTCAGGGTCCCAGTGACCAGGAACAAAGAGTGGGCGGGGCTTCAGGGTCCCAGTGACCAGTAACAATGAGTGGGCGGGGCTTCAGGGTCCCAGTGAACGGGAACAAAGAGTGGGCGGGACTTCAGGGTCCCAGTGACCAGGAACAAAGTGTGGGCGGGGCTTCAGGGTCCCAGTGACCAGGAACAACGAGTGGGCGGGGCTTCAGGGTCCCAGTGACTGTGAACAAAGTGTGGGCGAGGGTTCAGGGTCCCAGTGACCAGGAAGAAAGAGTGGGCGGGGCTTTAGGGTCCCAGTGACCAGGAACAAAGAGTGGGCGGGGCTTCAGGGTCCCAGTGACCAGGAACAAAGAGTGGGCGTGGCTTCAGGGTCCCAGTGACCAGGAACAATGAGTGGGCGGGGCTTCAGGGTCCCAGTGACCAGGAAAAAAGAGTGGGCGGGGCTTCAAGGTCCCAGTGACCAGGAACAAAGAGTGGGCGGGGCTTCAGGGTCCCAGTGACCAGGAACAAAGAGTGGGCGGGGCTTTAGGGTCCCAGTGACCAGGAACAAAGAGTGGGCGGGGCTTCAGTGTCCCTGTGACCAGGAACAATGAGTGGGCGGGGCTTTCAGGTCCCAGTGACCAGGAACAATGAGTGGGCGGGGCTTTAGGGTCCCAGTGACCAGGAACAATGAGTGGACGGGTCTTTAGGGTCCCAGTGACCAGGAACAAAGAGTGGGCGGGGTTCAGGGTCCCAGTGAACGGGAACAAAGAGTGGGCGGGGCTTCAGGGTCCCAGTGACCAGGAACAAAGTGTGGGCGGGGCTTCAGGGTCCCAGTGACCAGGAACAATGAGTGGGCGGGGCTTCAGGTTCCCAGTGACCAGGAACAATGAGTGGGCGGGGCTTCAGGGTCCCAGTGACCAGGAACAAAGTGTGGGCGGGGCTTCAGGGTCCCAGTGACCAGGAACAAAGAGTGGGCGGGGCTTCAGGGTCCCAGTGACCAGGAACAAAGAGTGGGCGGGGCTTCAGGGTCCCAGTGACCAGGAACAAAGAGTGGGCGGGGCTTCAGGGTCCCAGTGACCAGGAACAAAGAGTGGGCTGGGCTTCAGGGCCCCAGTGACCAGTAACAATGAGTGGGCGGGGCTTCAGGGTCCCAGAGACCAGGAACAATGAGTGGGCGGGGCTTCAGGGTCGCAGTGACCAGTAACAAAGAGTGGGCGGGGCTCAGGGTCCCAGTGACCGGGAACAAAGAGTGGGCGGGGCTTTAGGGTCCCAGTGACCAGGAACAAAGAGTGGGCGGGGCTTCAGGGTCCCAGTGACCAGGAACAAAGAGTGGGCGTGGCTTCAGGGTCCCAGTGACCAGGAACAATGAGTGGGCGGGGCTTCAGGGTCCCAGTGACCAGGAACAAAGAGTGGGCGGGGCTTCAGGGTCCCAGTGACCAGGAACAAAGAGTGGGCGGGGCTTCAGGGTCCCAGTGACCAGGAACAAAGAGTGGGCGGGGCTTTAGGGTCCCAGTCACCAGGAACAATGAGTGGGCGGGGCTTCAGTGTCCCTGTGACCAGGAACAATGAGTGGGCGGGGCTTTAGGGTCCCAGTGACCAGGAACAATGAGTGGGCGGGGCTTCATGGTCCCAGTGACCAGGAACAAAGAGTGGGCGGGGCTTCAGGGTCCCAGTGAACGGGAACAAAGAGTGGGCGGGACTTCAGGGTCCCAGTGACCAGGAACAAAGAGTGGGCGGGGCTTCAGGGTCCCAGTGACCAGGAACAAAGAGTGGGCGGGGCTTCAGGGTCCCAGTGACCAGGAACAAAGAGTGGGCGGGGCTTTAGGGTCCCAGTCACCAGGAACAATGAGTGGGCGGGGCTTCAGTGTCCCTGTGACCAGGAACAATGAGTGGGCGGGGCTTTAGGGTCCCAGTGACCAGGAACAATGAGTGGGCGGGGCTTCAGGGTCCCAGTGACCAGGAACAATGAGTGGGCGGGGCTTTAGGGTCCCAGTGACCAGGAACAATGAGTGGGCGGGGTTTTAGGGTCCCAGTGACCAGGAACAAAGAGTGGGCGGGGCTTTAGGGTCCCAGTGACCAGGAACAATGAGTGGGCGGGGTTTTAGGGTCCCAGTGACCAGGAACAAAGAGTGGGCGGGGCTTTAGGGTCCCAGTGACCAGGAACAATGAGTGGGCGGGGCTTCAGGGTCCCAGTGACCAGTAACAATGAGTGGGCGGGGCTTCAGCGTCCCAGTGACCAGTAACAATGAGTGGGCGGGGCTTCAGGGTCCCAGTGACCGGGAACAAAGAGTGGGCGGGGCTTCAGGGTCCCAGTGACCGGGAACAAAGCGTGGGCGGGGCTTCAGGGTCCCAGTGACCAGGAACAAAGAGTGGGCGGGGCTTCAGGGTCCCAGTGACCGGGAACAAAGAGTGGGCGGGGCTTCAGGGTCCCAGTGACCAGGAACAAAGTGTGGGCGGGGCTTCAGGGTCCCAGTGACCGGGAACAAAGAGTGGGCGGGGCTTCAGGGCCCCAGTGACCAGTAACAAAGAGTGGGCGGGGCTTCAGGGTCCCAGTGACCAGGAACAAAGAGTGGGCGGGGCTTCAGCGTCCCAGTGACCAGGAACAAAGAGTGGGCGGGGCTTCAGGGCGTCAGTGACCAGTAACAAAGAGTGGGCGGGGCTTCAGGGTCCCAGTGACCAGGAACAAAGAGTGGGCGGGGCTTCAGGGTCCCAGTGCCTCATTTACTTTATTCTCACTCTGCTCACAGCGGGTGCAGAACTGAACCCAAACCGAGGAGAGGGAGTGAGAAAACTGGGAGTGGAGGGAAGAAATGTTGGAGATGGTGGGATGGGTTTGGATTTCAGCACAGGGAGGAGGGAGAGTGTGTGGGACGGGGGATTTACAGTTTTGGGGGAACAAGAGAGAATAAAACGTTCCATAGAAATTAGAATTGTCAGTTCTGAATTTCTATCCTGTATTTACGGTGATGACTTTTGTAAACTCCTTTTACAGGGTATTAGAAGGGGAGGATTTGCAGACGGGAAATTCAAACCAAACATCACGTCAAAATCTGGCAGAGTCACACGATTCATCAGGACCTGACTATTATCCGCCTTGAATGTGGAAGGAGAAATATTTGTCCGTTCTGTCTGTGGGAAAAGATTTCAAATATCAGTGTGAGTGGAAAAGCACCGAGACACACACACCCGAGTGAGAGTGTTCCAGTGCACTGACTGTGGAAAGAGCTTTAACCAGCTGCACAGCCTGAAAAAACATCGCACCAATCACAGCGGGGAGAAACCGTCCACGTGTTCTGTGTGTGGACGAGGCTTCAACTGATCGTCCAACCTGGAGAGACACAAGGACACCCGCACCACGGAGAAACCGTGGAAATGTGGGGACTGTGGGAAGGGATTCAATTCCGCGTCTTCCGCATCGACGCAGTCATACTGGGGAGAGGCCGTTCAACGGCTCCACACAGAACAGCAAAAGCACAGTTTCCGGTCTGGGGACCGTTACCTGATCTTACCCGGAGTGGTACTGAGCACCACAGAGCAGGAAACGTCCAAGCTGAGTCCCAGGCCTGTGCTGAGTTCGCTGTTCTCAGGTCGTGGGTTCGAGCCCCACTTTGGGTGGTTTGTGTTTTAATTTTGAGGCTGATTTCACAAGCGATCCCCAGTTCTAAATTCCCCCGGCAGAGAGTTCAAGGAGTATTTTATATAAATGAAATTCAAAGGCAGTATCATAAATATCCTCCTTGATTCTGGACATTGATCTCTCTCCAACCGCTCGCTGCTACAGATTGAACTTTATTTCATTTCACCTGCAGCTCGGGGTCAGTGCGGATCAGAGAGGCATCGGGGCCGTTTCTCCCTTCACAGCCCATCAGTGGGACTTCGGGCCCGTCTGTCCCTTTACAGCCCATTAGTGCCGAGTAAACAAGAGAGAATTTTACACGCATCATGTGTTCTGTAACTTTTCATAAAGATTTCAGTGTTTTCCACTCCGTGTCAGCATTGTGAGCTCTCCCCTGGTGTTTCAGCTTTCTGTGTTTATAAACACTTCTGTGTATTTTGTTCCATGTCCAACACTTTGGAACCTCCCCCGGAGTGTGAGCTTTCTGTGTTTATAAACACTTCGATGTGTTTCTTTCCGTGTCCATAACTGTGAGGGCTCCCCTGGTGTATTAGTATTTTGTGTTTATAAAGAGTGTAAATTATTGACCGGGGTTTTTGTGTAGGGGGTTTGAGGGTGATCTCTGATTCCTGCTCCCTGATGGATTGAATGGAGGAAAGAATGAATGAGAGAGAGGCGCGATGTGGGAGATTGGATGATTGAAGAATGTGTCCACGAACCTGGTTAAAAGTGGCCAACCACAACATAATATTCAGTTATCACCAGCAGAACATGAACATAACCTGAGCTCGGAGATCTGGTCGGGTCCCAATCCCCTGAAGTGAGGAATGAGCGGGAGAGGCAATTCCAATCGGTTGATATTTTCTTCCAGGCGACGCCACAATATCCCACTTGCGACGGAGCCGAAATAGCTCAGTTGGGAGTGGGAAAATGTAAAGGTCCCTGGTTCAACTCCGAATTTCAGCGACATTTGGTTGTTTTGCTCTCGTTCTTTGGGTCGAATCTCGCATTTATTTACACTGAAATTTTAACCGGCACTGGAGTCTTGGGGAATGAGTAGAGAGGCATCAAGGATGAGAAATATTGACAGCATCTTTATTTAGCTATATTTCTCTATTTCCTTCTGCATTTTTCTCTGTTGTTTGTCTTTCTCAGTGCCGGGTGAATATTTGATTTGAAACATTTGATTCCTAAACTGATGGCTTTCGGAGCGGTCAGACTCGCTCTGTCTGTTTGTTACTACTTGCGACCATTAACGGGAACAGGCACCGAGTTAAACGTTTACCAGCAAACCGACAGGGAGATAACACAGGGGGAATAAAACTCGTTGCCTCACATTGTTAGATACTGAGTGACACAGATTGTAATGTGTGTCAGTAAACATACCCGGATACTGAGTGACACAGATTGTAATGTGTGTCAGTAAACATACCCGGATACTGAGTGACACAGATTGTAATGTGTGTCAGTAAACATACCGAGATACTGAGTGACACAGATTGTAATGTGTGTCAGTAAACATACCCGGATACTGAGTGACACAGATTGTAATGTGTGTCAGTAAACATACCCGGATACTGAGTGACACAGATTGTAATGTGTATCAGTAAACATACCCGGATACTGAGTGACACAGATTGTAATGTGTATCAGTAAACATACCCGGATACTGAGTGACACAGATTGTAATGTGTGTCAGTAAACATACCCGGATACTGAGTGACACAGATTGTAATGTGTGTCAGTAAACATACCCGGATACTCAGTGACACAGATTGTAATGTGCGTCAGTAAACATACCCGGATACTGAGTGACACAGATTGTAATGTGTGTCAGTAAACATACCCGGATACTGAGTGACACAGATTGTAATGTGTGTCAGTAAACATACCCGGATACTCAGTGACACAGATTGTAATGTGTGTCAGTAAACATACCCGGATACTGAGTGACACAGATTGTAATGTGTATCAGTAAACATACCCGGATACTGAGTGACACAGATTGTAATGTGTGTCAGTAAACATACCCGGATACTGAGTGACACAGATTGTAATGTGTATCAGTAAACATACCCGGATACTGAGTGACACAGATTGTAATGTGTGTCAGTAAACATACCCGGATACTGAGTGACACAGATTGTAATGTGTGTCAGTAAACATACCCGGATACTGAGTGACACAGATTGTAATGTGTATCAGTAAACATACCCGGATACTGAGTGACACAGATTGTAATGTGTATCAGTAAACATACCCAGATACTGAGTGACACAGATTGTAATGTGTGTCTGTAAACATACCCGGATACTGAGTGACACAGATTGTAATGTGTATCAGTAAACATACCCGGATACTGAGTGACACAGATTGTAATGTGTATCAGTGAACATACCCAGATACTGAGTGACACAGATTGTAATGTGTATCAGTAAACATACCCGGATACTGAGTGACACAGAATGTAATGTGTGTCAGTAAACATACCCGGATACTGAGTGACACTGATTGTAATGCATGTCAGTAATCATACCCAGAAAAATGATACCGCAAATGGAAAGAAACAGAGAGATAGAAAAAGAGAGAAAAGAGACAGATCGAAAAATATGGTGACAAGGAAGGGTGAGTGAGAATAGAAGGAAAAAATAAAAATAATAATAAGAAAGACGTGTTTCTCTGCCCCAGGGGCAAGGATATATCAAACATTGTGATGGATCTTATTCAATAAATATTCCCAGTGACTTTTTCTGTGGATTTGCTTCATTGTAAAGTCAGGATTTTAGAAGTTACCACAACAATGTAATAAAAAGCTTGTGGCTCATTTGGGATCGAACACGCGAATATGTTGTTATTGGTATCATACTCTACCCAATTGAACTAACCGGCCACATAGACGTTTTATGGTCAAGAGCTCGAGCGACACGTTGTGTCGTCTCTGTTTTACTTCTCACACTGGGTGACAGGATTATTTCACAAACATTGAACAAACCACCTCCCTTAAACACTTACTTGTTTCTGTATAAAATGGCAAGGCTGTATATCGAAGTTATCAGATATAGAGCACTTTAATGTACAAATTTAATTCTAATAATTATTATTTTATGAACAGTGAACAGCCCATACCTAAAACACTGCCCCGCTATAAAATCAGTGGGTAGGATCCTGAACTACTGTGAAAATGATTTTTAAATGAAACCTTTTTCCTGGGTGACTTGTGAAGTTTTGATCAGTGAAATGTTTGTTCAGATCCCGGGTGCAAAACATTGTTTGAGGAACTTGCTTCAGATAAACCTCAAGGCGTCAACTTGTTCCTTCCTGTTAAATTTAACAACGGCTGTTCCCAATTCCAGGTGTCATAAACACTCAACATTTTTAACCAGACTCTTAAAATGCAGTCCGGAAAATGATAATGGGTGAAAGTTCATCATATACAAAGCACAAAAACTTATTTAAAGTTTCACTATCCATGTTAATACTTCCATGAGTCTGCAGCATAAAGTTATCGGTTACAACAATTATTCATCTTTCACAGACTTGTATTCATTTCATTAATTAATTTAATAACTTTCATTGGTTACTGCAACCGCAAGCTTTCGCTCGGTGAAATAATACTTTTGTTAAACGTGTCGTGGGTTGCGTCTCTCTGGCACAATCGTTTATCGCGTTCGGCTCTTAACCGAAAAGTTGGTTGTTCGATAACCCCCAAGGGATGATACAGCATCCAGGATTTCAATGCGTGTTTTCAATGTAAGAAAATGCACCATAAATGAATTCGATGAAGAGTAGCTAATATTGAAATAGTTAGTGTGCAACTTGAGATTGCACCACATCAGAATCCAACTTTTAGATTTGGGACCAAAAAAGCAGATGGATGCACGGAGGCAGAGGGAAAGGCTGAAGTATTAAATGAATACTTTACATCTGTCTTTACCAAGGAAGAAGAAACTGCCAAACTCAGTAAAAGAGGAGGTCGTGGAGATGTTGGATGGGATAAAAATTGATAAAGAAGTGGTACTAGAAAGGCTGGTTGTATTTAAAATGGGTAAGTCACACGGTTCAGCTGGGATACATCCAAGGTTCTTGAGGGAAGTAAGGGTGGAAATTGCAGAATTGATGGCCATAATCTCCAATTCTACTTAGATATGGGGGTGGTATCAGAGGACTAGAAAATCCCAAATGTTACTCCCTTGTTCAAAAAAAGGGTGTAAGGATAAACACGGCAACTACAGGCCAGTCACTTGAACCTCGGTGGTAGTGAAGCTTTTAGAATCGATAATCTGGGACAAAATTAATAATCACTTGGACAAGTGCATCTTAATGAAGGAAAGCCAGCACGAATTTTTTAAAGGCAAATCGTGTTTAACGAACTTGATTGAGTTTTTCAATGAAGCAAAGTGTCACATAATAGGCTTGTCAGCAAAACTGAAGCCCATGGAATAAAAGTATGGATACGAAATTGGCTAAATGACAGGGAACAGAGAGTAGTGGTTAACGGGTGTTTTACGGACTGGAGGAAGGTATGCAGTGTTGTTCCCCACGAGTCGCTACTAGGCCCACTGTTTTTTTGATGATGTATTAATGACTTGGACTTGGGTGTACAGGGCACATTTTCAAAATTTGCAGATGCCACAATACTTGGAAGTGTAGCAAAGAGTGAAAAGGATAGTGATAGTCTTCAAGAGTACACAGACAGGCTGGTGGAATAGGCGGACACATGGCAGATGAAATTCAACACAGAGAAGTGCGAAGTGATACATTTTGGCAAGATGAATGAGGAGAGGCAACATAAACTAAATGGTACAAATCTAAAGGGAGTGCGGGAACAGAGAGACCTGGGGGTGTATGTGCAGATATCTTTGAAGGTGGCAGGACAGGTGCAAAAAGTGTTTCAAAAAACATACGGGTTCTGGGCTTTATAAATGGAGGCATCGAGTACAAAAACAAAACAGTTATGTTGAACCTTTATAAAACACTGGTTCGGCCACAGCTGGAGTATTGTGTCCAATTCTGGACACCGCATTTTAGGAAGGATGTGAAGGCCTTCGAGAGGGCGCAGAACAGATTTACTAGAATGGTTCCAGGGTTGAGGGACTTCAGTTACGTGGATAGAGTGGAGAAGCTGCGGTTGTTCTAAGAGCAGAAACCGTTGAGAGTGAGAATGTCTAAGGGTGCCCCCTCTACTTTCAATGCATATAAGCTTTTAGTAGTTCAGTGAGATACCTCCATAGCCTGTAGCAGTGTGGTAAACGACGGGTTAATATAAGTAGCCCATTTTGCTAGCTAGAATTAGAAACAATGAGCTTCTTCTTTGACGACTTGTTTACGTTATTAATTTCCTTTATGAATAAGCATACCTTGTGTTAATCAAGTGAAGAGATAAGATGGGGTTGAGTTCTGGTGTGGGGGTCTTATGCAGCTGCAGTAATGAATGGAGCTCCCTTTTCAGACAAGGTCGAAAAACATACCGAGCCAGAGATAAGGAAGCCTCCCTTTTCCTTGGCATACACAATACCTGTGAGTGGTCGGCCATTATGTCACTCAGCCTGGCTTGACCAGACTCAGCTTATGATTGGTGTTAACCCTTTGATAATCATGTCCCTCCCCTGTCTGAAAATGTATAATTGTTTGGATCTCTGCATGTAATTTTGCCTGTTCTATGAGATTGACAAGACTCTATCAGAGTTGAAGTCGATTCTGTAGAATAGGTCAGCTGTTACAGCTAATAAAATTGTGTTGAACTTTCAAGGTGAATTCGCTTCAGTTTTTACTGAACCAGACTAAGGGTAAAAGAATCCGGTTCATCATTTGGGGGCTCGTCCGGGATCTCAACGGTCGATCACCGAGACTTCGCGGCTTAAGAGGCGCATTGCCTCGGACATGGAGGAAGGAGAGGGCGCCCCGGGGTGAGTAAACCTTCTTTAACCACTCCGGCTTTCCTAAATCTGTTAAGTCTGACGACGAATCGTCCAATCGCTAACACTTGTGTGGCGTCCTTACGAGATTCGGCTTAGTCTGGCGAATACACAGATATAGGTTAGTGATTGATATCACTAAGGCTCAGTCGGCGTACTGAGGAAGTATTCTTGGGGCAGTGATTAAAAATATCACTGAAGGCAGGCTTTGAGTCCCGGGTAATTGAAAATAAACCGGAACTGCAAAGCGGTAGGTCAGTGATCAAAGATATCACTGAGTCAGAGTTCGCGTTCCTGGTAATTGGATATAAACAGGAAACGAACGCGGTAGGCCAGTGATCCGATATCACTGTGTCAGAGGTCAGACTTCGACTCCCTGCTGATTGGATATAAACAGGAACTCCGAATAAGTCAGTGATCAAACATCACTGGCTCAGAGTTCGAGTCTCTGGTAATTGGGTATAAACCAGAATTTAGAATCCTTGGGGAGTGGGTACAAACAGGAACTGATTGCTTGTGCTGATCGACTACAGAAGGAAGTGTCTTTCTCGAACGCCCCACCTTAGACCGGTTGTTAAGAGGGGAGATCCCCCACGCGAAGGTCAGGACCCTGAAGTGGGCGTAGAGAGATACAAAGGCACTTAGGATTGTGAGACACAAGCAGTCAGGACCATAATTAAATCCAGTTAGCAACTGGGTGGCGATAATACGGTAGTGTTAACCAGTTGACTTGACTGGGTAGCGACAATACGGTTGTGTTAACTGGTTGACTAAGAGTAAGGAAAACGAGAGATAAAATGGGTAATTGTCAGGACATCTCTGTAGAACCGGGAAGTGCCTTACAGACTTTGTGTTAAAAATATCCGGATAATATCCGGATAAGGAAAAACAATTTAGACAGTTGTCAGGGGGACTGAATAAAAAACTGGGGAATGTACAATGTACAATGGCCATTGGAATTAATTTGGTAAACCAGCCAAAGTGTTAATTACTTTATGGAAACAGTACTGTCAAGAATTAAAACAAGCTTCAGTATTAGCAAGCTGGCAGGATAAGGCGTTGAAGTTAGGAACAGGACTCACTGAAGGGGGAGTACTCAAGTCTGTAGAAGTCCTAGAAAAAGAATGTGCTAATGAGGAGTGCTCTAAACAGGAGTCTGAAAAGACTTCGGGTGAGCCCAAAGGACTTGATAGGAGTGGATTACGTAATCCAATGGTTGGCATTGCCTTGACTGAGGAAGACGATGAATTAGATGAATGGAACTTTAAGTCCCAGGTAGCTCCCCAGGGTCCTAGTGCCCCTCCTGAGTACAGTGACCTCTATCCCTCGGCAGCTCTGAGACCGGTTGTTCAAATCGCTGCGGTAACGCCTCAAATTGTCTCCCCAGTCTCCTCCCGTACCAGAAGTAAAACTAAGGACTTATTGGCTCCAACTTTTAAACCCCCAGCCAACACACCTAGTTTCAGAAAGCAGAGAGATCCAAGACTGGACAGTCAGGGACTTAGAGACGCAGACACTGGAAAGCCAGGAGACGACTTGATATCACTAGACTCAAAACGTAATACTGAGACACTAGTTAGATATGAACCGACCCCTCGCCAGTTACCAATGAGACAGGTGCCGAATCCCGCCTATGCCCCGGCTAACGCCGGAGTACCTGGCAACCCCCAAACGATAAATGTGTACTGTCCATGGAAACCCCACGAGATAATGGCTATTCTAACCGGGATACCGGATAGAAAAAAAGCACCTACCTCATTCGTGGATTTTCTTCGAACTACCATTTCCGTCTATAATGCAGAATCAAGGGACTTATGGTCGCTAATACAGCAAGTTTTAACCCCTGCTGAACATACCAAATTCCTGGGCCGTTTGACTTTTCAAAATTATGCCGCATTGGAGCAACAGGTAGCAAACGATGAGGAGCACCAGCGGCGTCTTTTTGCTGCCCTTAGCGCTATTCTACAAAAACCAATTGACATAACTAAGATCCTAGATACCAAGCCTAAAAAGGGCGAGGGAGCAGACGAATATTTGGAAAGATTTTCTGAAATATACCAGAATCAGTCAGGGGATGTAGCATACCGTGAGGGAAGAGATTCACCACAGTACTGCGCTATGCTACTGAACTGCCTACCGATTCAGGTTGCTCAAGCAGTTAAGACTAATAATATGAACTGGTCAGAGAATACTCCCACCCAGATGAATAGGGCAGTGAAATACTACTGGACGAATAATAAGTACCAGGAAGGTCAAGCCCAGGTTAGAGTCAAAACTGAGTATGTGGTAAAAAATGAAGAGCCAAAACACGTCCCAGACAGAACAGGATATCAGATGGAGCCTCAGTCTTGTGTCCCAGGATGGGTGGACAGGGAAGGGAATGGAGATGTTACACATCCTAACGGACCAACCGCCCCTAATTATGGCCCACCCTATGTTCCCCCGAGACGTAATTCTGAAGCGAGAAGAGGAGGAGGGAGACAGACAGGGTCAGATGGCTGTTTCAATTGTGGTCAGCGGGGCCACTGGAGCAAGGAATGTCCCTCCCGTAGACAGGGAAGAGGGGGCCATATGCAAGGGCAGCAAAGAGGAGGTTGGCAAGGGAATCGAGGACGAGGAAGATATACGGACTTTTCCCAAAATAATCCCTTCCCCCAGTATTGACTAGCTCACCTTGTGGTAAACGGGATCCAGTCAGAGCAGGAGCCCGTTCTGTCACTGATGATTAAAGGAAACCCACATATATTCTTGGTAGACACTGGAGCAACTATGTCATCTGTCCGATCGGAGCTCAATCTCCCTGAGTCCGGGGAAAAACAGAGTCTGTCTGGTTTTCAGGGACAAGTGAACCAATACCCGATATCTGAACCAGTGGAAGTATATTTTGGAAATGAGTCAGTAAAACACCAATTTGTAATTACTAATGGATTAGACTGTAACCTCATGGCGAGAGACTTGCTCTGTACATTTCGCCTGAGCATTGAGTGCGGGGACGAAGGACTGACTGTGAAACCATGGGCCCCTAAAAGGCAGTGTTATGTTTCCATCACCCCACAATGGTGGTCTCTAGATTTTAAGGATGTGGATCCCCTTCATGTAACAGTGGCTTACGATATGAGTGGGGGAAATCAAGAATTGGAGGACTTTTACCGAAGCTATATCGGAACGGAATGGGAAGTTATCCGCCGGGCTATGGTTACAGGACCAGAAGGGAGAGCAGAGTATGTTGAGATCCCCTCAGAGTTGTGGAAGGAAGCACCTATTACAGGTTACATCACTCGGGGTGCTGCAAAAACAATGCGATGGGATCCAGGGCCCTTTGAAATAAAGGGAGCCCCACATATCACCCGGGAGGTGAATTACCCGCACCATGCGAAAGATTTAGGACCCATGGTAAAACAGACAGTCGAACAAGCTGACCCAAATAACCGACAGAAACAGACCCTGTCATGAGGCCGGACTATTCTGTTTTACCAGACACCAAAGGTTAACAGGGCACAATTGCGCCACCATGTGGGCAATGAAAAACCAGAATATGTTAATCCACAAGTGTGGGCAGAGGACCCCACACAGGTAGGATGCGTTAAGATGACTCCTATTCATGTGGCCCTGAAGGAAAATGTGGTATTACCCTCTATTCAACAATATCCACTAAAGCAACAGGCAATACCAAGCATTGACAAACTGATCGCTGGGTTGTTAAAGCAAGGGATCTTGATCAAATGTCAATCCCCGTGTAACACGCCCATCCTTGCAGTCCCGAAGCCAGGGAAACCAGACCAGTACAGATTAGTACAGGACTTACGATCAATCAATGCAATTGTACAGTCGCTACATGCACTAGTACCCAACGCAGCCCATATTCTGGCTCAAGTTCCTGCAACAGCCAAAGTCTTTGCAGTAGTCGATCTCCAACACGCCTTTTTCACCTTACCGCTAGACCCATCAAGTCAGTACCTTTTTGCCTTCACTTACAAGGGACAGCAATATACTTGGACCCGACTGCCACAAGGCTTCGTTAACTCCCCAACGTTATTTTCTAGATGCTTACAGGAGCAATTACAGACATTGACTTTAAAACAAGGGTCTGCACTCGTCCAGTATGTGGACGATCTGTTGATAGCCAACCCTGATGAGCAGAGTAACCGGAAGGACACTGCCCAACTGCTAAATCACTTATCCTCGCTAGGGTACATAGTATCCCAGTCGAAAGTACTGGTGGGCCAACAGAGGGTTAAGTTTCTTGGTGTCTTGCTCTCAGCAACTGAGCGGGGCTTAGAAAGAAGCAGGATTGAACCGATCTGTCAATTCCCTGTACCTCGCACTGCAAAGGAGGTACGTCAGTGGATGGGAATGGTAAACTATTGCAGACAGTGGATCCCTAATATCGCCATGGACACTAAATTATTAACGCCATACACCAGCACAGAGGGCGAATTTCAACTAGATTCTGACGCCTTAAGGGCATTCAAGAGATTAAAGGCAGCTTTGTCACAAGCACCCGCATTGGGGAGACCCCTGTACGACAGACCCTTTCAGTTGTACTGTACTATCCTCACTGATTGCTCGACTGCTGTTCTGACTCAAAAGCGTGGAGACAAGCATAGACCGGTAGCGTACTACTCTGCAAAGTTAGACCCGGTAGCATTGGGACATCCAGTTTGTACTCAGATTTTAACGGCCATTTACAATAGCCTGCAGTCGGCTGCCAATCTGACTTTACAACAGGACATCACTGTATACAGTTCACACTCGGTAACTGCACTATTGGGCCAGCTGCAGACTCAACATCTTACCATGGCTCGACAAAATAAGTATGAGATATATCTGCTGAATAATCCTAAACTGCAATTTAAACATTGTACTACCATCAACCCAGCATGTTTTCTCACAGAACCACCCATGGAACAGACTGATCCAGGACATGATTGTTTATCTTTAATTAAGGAAGACACCTCTGTCAGAGACGATCTGTCTGATGTCCCAATAAAGGATCCAGACCTAACCATGTATGTAGATGGGAGTGCCTCTATTGGTTCCTTTGGGGAGAAACTTTCAGGATATGCAATAGTGAATCAAGACGGTAAAACTGTCGAATCTGCTGCTTTTGAGTTTCCATATTCTGCCCAACAAGCGGAACTGTTTGCACTGATAAGAGCTTGTATCCTCGGAAAAGACCAAAGAGTTAACATATATACAGATTCGAGATACGCTTTCGGGGTAGTTCATAATTTTGGACAGTTATGGAAAAACAGAGGATTTCTGACTTCTGCAGGTACACAGATTTCCCATCAGAAGTTAGTCTCAGATTTGTTACAAGCCCTTATGCTACCAAGACAGATCTCAGTTATAAAATGCTCCACCCACACGACAGGACAGACCCCAGTAGATATAGGGAATAGATATGCTGATCAGGAAGCTAAGGAAGCGTCCCAGACACAGAGGGTGGTTGTCCCTAGAATGATGAGTCAGACTAAAAGCTCAAACCAGAGCAGGTCTCCCTCGGAAAAGCCAATGCCAACCATCCAAGATGTTATTAAATTACAGGAGGACGCTCCTGACTGTGATAAGCAATTGTGGAAACAACTTGGTTGTACTTATGACTGTGTATCTAAATTGTGGGTCACCCCTGCGGGGCAGACTTGTATGTCGGATGAATTAGCACTATGGGTTATTGAATGTGTACACTTTGCAACTCATTGTGGGGCCAAAGCTGCTAGCGACACACTGCTGGCCACTTGGTGGCATCCTAGGTTGCAAGCCCTAGCCCAGGGCATCAGCAGTCGTTGCCTTATTTGTCAGCAACACAACCCTGGAAAGGCAGTGTCTTGCGAAAGGGGAAAAACCCCTTTACCTGAAGGTCCCTTTGAGACCCTCCAAATGGACTACATTGAGTTGGAAAGATGTCAGGGTTATAAATATGTTCTAGTTATTGTTGATGTATTTAGTAAATGGATAGAGGCCTATCCGACAACGGATAACAAAGCCTCCACTGTTGTAAAAGTTCTGATGAAAGAGATCATCCCTAGATACGGAATCCCAAATCAATTGAGTTCAGATAATGGCCCTCACTTTATAGGTCAGGTGAACAAGGAATTCTGCACCAAGATGGGCATTAAACAACAGCTACATTGTGCCTACAGGCCACAGGCCGCTGGGTTGGTTGAGCGTGCTAACCAGACTTTGAAAAATAAACTGGCTAAGCTGCAGGCTGAGACTGGCACAACTTGGCTCAAACTTCTTCCTGTAGCCTTATTTCAGATCCGTACTACCCCGGCTGGGGCAGTGCGATTAAGTCCTGCTGAAATTATATATGGTAGACCCCTCAAGACCCCGTGGAACCAAAACGTTCCGAAGACCGTCCACTTTCACCATATGACAACAGAAATGACTAACTATATTTTGTCATTAACTAAGGCATTGAGAAGCCTCCACTCTCGGGTACGAGCTGCCTACGTCGAACTTCCTCCTATAGCCAGTCAATCTAAAATCGAACCCGGAACGTACGTATTAATCAGGAATTGGACAAGGAAACGACTGGAACCTCGTTGGGAGGGGCCCTATCAAGTCTTACTCACCACCCCTACCGCTGTGAAAGTGGAGGGAAAGAGTGCGTGGGTTCACCTCCACCACTGTAAAACTATCAGTCCCACGTCTCAAATTTTAAATACTAACTTCTCTTTTCTTTCAAGAAATCTTCCCTATACAGGTGTGTCGTGACCAGACCAGCCATGAAAGCCTTACTATTGATCTCCTATCTCGTACTCTGGCTGACCCGGGGAGTGACCAAATAGAGAACCTGTCAATGGAACCGGCCTACCACCTATGCCAAGGAGACGTACTTCGATGCAACGATAACGACCCAGATGGATTTGGAAAATGGAACGTCACCCGGACGGGCGAATATACCGGGCTCATGCGCAGCCCCACCGGATATTGGTGTTGGGAGGACGACGGAAAATGAACAATTACTTACCATGTTACCAGACTGAATGCAAATTTGATTTTGTCTGTCACAGAAACGAAAGTGAATCCCCAGCCCTAAATTCATGTTCCAACGAAAGGGTCAGGCGCTCTGTAGGTCGGGTGTCCAGGGGACTGTATGTGAATACCTTCCTCTGCATGTCTCATCTCTATGCCCAACGCCTAAACATGTCCTCCTGCTGGGTGTGCTCCCATGTCCCTATTCATTCCAAGGGAGGCATACCTTTGACACCAATACCTCTTAATTTGAGTGAATCTCTTTCATGGCAATATAACCGAGATTCCACTAACAAACATGTCGAACAACCAAAGGATATGTTACCTCACGGTGGGTACAATTCTGACAGTTTCAAGGGATGGTATCAACTGGCATATAATTGTACAGAACAGCCCCCATTCCTTGCCTTAACTAATATCGTGGGAGTTGGGACCCCACAGGGAAAACTATGTCTGCAACGTAATGATTCCAAAGGAATCCCAATGGGAGATAGTAAGTGTGCCCATATAATAAATATGACCCGGACGCCAGGGGGTAGTATCTTGGTGCCAAATTACCTCACTATATCGAATAAGAATGGACTAAGGGGCGATCTAACCATGGTCGTTGAAATTGACCAACCTGAGGAGAACCGGGGCGCTCATAACGGCACGTATTTCATATGTGGCAACAAGGCGTATCCATGGTTACCCAAGAATTGGGCTGGGTCCTGCTATTTGGGATATGTGGTACCATATATACTTCTCTATTTTATTCCCTGGGTATGGGGTGGGCAGGACAATCAAGGAAATTTGGCTTATAGCTTCCGTCTTAGAACAGGCAGCTAATGAAACAGCAGACGCACTGCAGGACATTAGCGCTGAAATGATAGCCATTCGGACAGTGGCCTTGCAAAATCGCATGGCTCTAGACTATCTGTTGGCTGAAAAAGGTGGAACATGTGCGCTGATTGGATCAGAGTGCTGCACTTATATACCAGATAGCTCAGAAAACAGAACTAATCTGGCTGAGCACATATGGAACGAAGTAGAAAAATTACGCCAGACCCCCGAAGAAGGTTGGGTAGACTGGCTTTTCAGTAACTCATGGGGAGCGTATCAAATGCATGGATTAGTTATCCTAATTGCAGCAATACTCCTTTTCGCCATAATTGTTCTGAGCATCAAAATTGTCTGTAAGGTAGCCATGAACCAAATCCGAGTATGAGCCTCTGCCCTCAGGCAGAACTGTTGAGTGAGCAAGGATTCGTTATCATAAAATGATAAAAGGGGGGGGGGGATGAGAATGTCTAAGGGTGCCCCCTCTACTTTCAATGCATATAAGCTTTTAGTAGTTCAGTGAGATACCTCCATAGCCTGTAGCAGTGTGGTAAACGACGGGTTAATATAAGTAGCCCATTTTGCTAGCTAGAAGTAGAAACAATGAGTTTCTTCTTTGACGACTTGTTTACGTGATTAATTTCCTTTATGAATAAGCATACCTTGTGTTAATCAAGTGAAGAGATAAGATGGGGCTGAGTTCTGGTGTGGGGGTCTTATGCAGCTGCAGTAATGAATGGAGCTCCCTTTTCAGACAAGGTCGAAAAACATACCGAGCCAGAGATAAGGAAGCCTCCCTTTTCCTTGGCATACACAATACCTGTGAGTGGTCGGCCATTATGTCACTCAGCCTGGCTTGACCAGACTCAGCTTATGATTGGTGTTAATCCTTTGATAATCATGTCCCTCCCCTGTCTGAAAATGTATAATTGTTTGGATCTCTGCATGTAATTTTGCCTGTTCTATGAGATTGACAGAGTTGAAGTCGATTCTGTAGAATAGGTCAGCTGTTACAGCTAATAAAATTGTGTTGAACTTTCAAGGTGAATTCGCTTCAGTTTTTACTGAACCAGACTAAGGGTAAAAGAATCCGGTTCGTCAAGAGGAGATTTGATAGAAGTGTTCAAAATCATGAAGGGTTTAGGTAAAGTAAATAAAGAAAAGCTGTTCCCATTGGCGGAAGGGTCGAGAACCAGAAGACACAGATTTAAGGTGATTGGCAAAGGAAACCAAAGGCGAAATGAGTAAAACAGTTTTTACGCAGCGAGTAGTTATGATCTGGAATGTGCTGCCTGAAACGATGGTGGAAGCAGTCGTGGCTTTCAAAAAGGAATTGGATAAATACTTGAAGGGAAAAAAATTGCAGGGCCACGAGGAAAGAGCGGGGGAATGGGACTAACTGGATTCATCTTACCAAGAGCCGCCACGGGCTCGATGGGCCGAATATCCTCCTTCTGTGCTGTTACCATTCGATGATTCGATGGACAGAAGCGGTCTGAATGGATAGGCGATCGGTTGTGGGTCGCAGGGAAATTTTGGAGCTGTGTTACTGACGGCTCCTTGGTTCAGGATTATAGTTTCCCCTCTGGGCGTTTCATTGTTTGATATGTGAGACGTTCCGGGTTCAAATCCCATAAACCCTCCTGTTTCACTATTTCCAGTGGAGATTCTCTCATTTGTTTCTTGCATCTTTTCAGCGTTGCAGAAAGCAGGATTGATTTAATCCTCGAGCATGTTTGACGTCCAGAGTACAGAATGCAGAGTTTGTCGACGCAACACACATGGTGAAAGTAAAATGTCTCACATCGGTGAGCAGATTGAAGCTGAATGTGAATTTATTGCAAGTCAGGCGATCTCATAGGAGCAGAAAAAAATGCTCCTTAATCGAACCCCGTTCCCTCGGGTGACAGGTAAGAATTCTACCAGTGAAATAACAACGTCTACATGACAGCGGACTAATTGTGTCCAATTGGAAACCTGTTTGAAAGAACATAAAGTTTCACAAATAGCCTCTGAATACTCTGCGCATTCTGATTTACAGCCGTGCATTAATAGCCATTATCGCTTGTGATGGCGGAGTGGAGAAGTCGTTAGACCTGAAACTCAACGGGGTATTTCGGTGAAAATTCAAGCCCTGCTCGCGGCACCATTATTCACAAATTTGTTCAATGCTCAAATAAATATGAACTGGAGATAACGGGCCGTATTTGCATCTCTCAGAGCGATACTCCACCGCGGCAGACCCTTTTAATCGGGAGCTCAATGGTCTCTTGCAAAATTTCAAGATGCCTGAAGGAAACCTCTCAATTCCAATTATGTCCAATTCTGGGCACTGCATTTTAGGAAGGATGTGAAGGCCTTGGAGAGGGCGAAGAAAAGATTTACTGGAATGGTTCCAGGGATGAAGGAGTTCAGTTACGTGGATAGACGGGAGAAGGTGAGGTTTTTCTCCTTATAGCAGAGAAGGTTGAGTGGAGATTTGACAGAAGTGTTCAAAATTATGACGGGTTTAGATAAAGTAAATAAAGAGAAACTGATCCGATTGGCGGAAGGGTCGAGAACCAGCGGAAACAGTTTTACGGTGGTTGACAAAAGAACCAAAGGTGATATGAGGGAAAACCTTTTTAAATCAGCGAGCAGTTATAATCTGGAATGCATCTCCTGAAAGGGTGGTGGAAGCAGATTTAATCGTGGCTTTCAAAAAGGAATTGGATAAGTATTTGAAGAGAAAATATTTGCAGGTCTACGGGAAGAGAACGGGGGAATGGGACTAACTGGATTGTTCTTAAAAAGAGCAGGCATAGGCTCGATGGGCCGATTCTATGATTTTATCTCTCTAAAGCTCCTTTTCAAATTCTGCTCATTTGATAGTCAGGCTTTTTAAAAATACTTTTATATCTCTCTCTCTCCCTGTTTCTGTCCCTCTGTCTTTTCCCCTGATGGACTTTTCGGGCTTCCCTGAACGGTTAAGGCTGATCGAAACTGCGACACCAGCAGAGAAGGGTAAAGATAGAAAGACTGAGACAGTAGGAAAAGGAAAGGTCCAACCCAGATGATGAATTCGTAGCCAATGTCCACACATTAATGTCTCTTCGTCCTCATAGTGAAATCATCACTACTTTTAGCCCAGTCTAAAAACCAAGTCTCACTTGATAATACAAGTCGCACATTCGAAACGAATGTGGTAAAGAGAGGCTAATATTGTTGATATGAAATAGTTAGAATACAACTAGACATTGCTCTACATCGGATTATAAAATGTGATAGGATGTACAGAAGGATGGCCGGTCGGCTATGGGTGGCACCGAATTCTACATTGGTTGCACCCCTCTCTGATCAGTAGCTTGTTGATCTTGGGGTCTTTGGGCATTTGCTGATTGTTTTGTGAGAGAACCCGGACGAGCCATGCGGTGTTACCATTTTTAGTGCAAAATCACAAATTGGCTTCTCACATCTTGTCAGCGGTGCAGTCGGCAGGATTGACTTAATTCCAGTGCATGGAGGAGGACAGAATGCAGAGGTTCTGTCGACGACAACACACATGGAGAAAGTAAAATGTCTCAAGATGGTGTTCAGATTGAAGCCGAATGTAAATGGATCCCAATTCACGTGTCCTCATGAATGGAGAATGAAAATGCTCCTCTCATGGGCGATCATCGAACCCGGGTCTCTCGCGTGGAAAACACACATTTTATCATTGAAATAACAAAGTCCGCATAGCAGCAAGCGGCATGTGTCCAGTTAGAAACCTATCTGAAAAAACATACAATCTCAGAGCTCTTCTGTGATAACCTTCCTCATTCTGATCTGCAGCCCTGTCGGATTTGCCGCTTGCAGCTGCGATGACCCAGTGATTAAGGCGTTGGACTTGCAATGTGGTTTTCCTACCCAGCTTCGACGCAACATACGTGGAGAAAGGAAAATGTCTCAAAATGGTGCGCAGATTGAAGCTGAGCGTGAAAGTATCCCAATTCACGCGATCTTATGAATGGAGAATGAAAATAATCCTGAATTCAAACCCCACGTGATAAACGAGAATTCCATCACTGAGACAGCAAAGTCAGCACATGAACAAACTCTGAGTTTCCAGTCGGAAACCTGTCTGAGAGAACAAAGTGTCACAGAGCGCGTGTGATAACCTTACGCATTCTGATTTACAGCCGTGCATCACAGACGTTTGCAGCTGCGATGGCCGAGTGGTTAAGGCGTTGAACTTAAAAATCCAGTGGGATTTTCCTGCATAGGTTCGAATCCTGTTTGCAGCGATAGTTTTTAAAGTTTGAGCAATGCTCAAATAAATATGAACTGAAACAAACGGACCTCATTCACTCCCTCACAGAGATGCTCCATCACCAACGACGCTTTTAATTCGGAGCCCAATGGTCTCTTGCAAAATTGAAAGACACGTGAAGGAATGTCACTCAAGCTCCATCCTAAATTCTGCTCGTTCGCACAACTTGACATTTATACTATTTGTTTCTATACTTTAATCTCTCCGTGTTTCTGTCTCTTGACTCTCCCTGTTTTCTCCTGATGGACTTCTCAGGCTTCGTGAACGGCCAAGAATGATCGAACCTGCAAAACCAGCAGAGAAGGGTAAAGATGGAAAGACTGAGACGGGGGGAGAAGCAAAGGTGCAACCCAGCTGATGAATTCGAAACTAATATTCACACGTTTATGTCTCTTCACCCTCGCAGTGAAAAAATCAGCAATTTGATTACAGTCCACTTATGGTAGAGTGGATCATATGCGGATGTAGAGACAGACAACAATCGAACCGTTGCCATGGTGATGAAAGCGCCAAATCCTAAACACCAGACCACAAGGAAACGCTGAAAATTCTTTGCTGTGAACAGGCAGACCAACGCGGCCTTTCCTACTTGCATCTTTGTAATTCAGGTCATTTTCGTACCAGACAAGCTGCTCGCACAAAAATGGCATTTTCTGTTCGAACTACTATCGCGACAGAAGGTGATGTTCAGGCAATGACAGCACCAAGTGCAAGTAGGCATGTACATGAAATGGAAAGTGAGGTAAAATACTCCCACAAGCTGCTGATGGACATGTTTCTCTTTCCAAAATTCTCGCTCCGAATGCAGCTCTTGGAAAAACTTCAAGGCAACGCAGGTCTATTGTGAATCATTTGAAGCAACTGGCAGTTTAAGGTGACACCTCCTGCTGCTTCTGTCGGGGGTGAGGGAGAGACACTGTCGGTATCTGCGTACAGTTTGATTTTGTACAGAACTGTACAGAGAAGGAGCACATATACTGGGGCTGTGAGATATTCTATATTATTCATATTTAACCACAAGAATATCCGCAGTCAGGAGCTGAAAAGAAGGGAGAGATAAGAGGCCTGAGAATAAACACAGAGCTCAATGAATCACGAAAGAGTGAAAGAAAAATAAATGTCATCAGTTCCACTTTGTCTCGTGAGCAATCTTGGGAGTTCCCCGATGGACTGGTGGTTAAAATTTTGCGCTCTCACCGCCACGTGTATCGATTCCCAGTCAGGGAATTAACGTTAACAAGAGTTATGAACCTATTGAATTAATTACACGATGCTAATTAAACCCTATTCGTAGTTGAATCATCGATTTAGTCACCATTAATGACCGATAACTTTCTATTTCAGACTGAAGATACTGACATGGTTATCGAGAGAATTAAAACTTCAATCAGATTTTTGTGCTTTGCATGTGATGAAATGTCATCATTTTACAGATTGTATCTTCAGAGTGTGATTAAAAGTTCAGTGCTTCTGACACCAGGAATCTGGTGCAGCCGTTGTTAAATAATTTATCAATAACAGGCAATTGTGGCCGTTTATCACAGGAACGCCCTGACTGGTTCTGCGATCAAGATGAAAGTAACGCAACGAGATACATCGGATAGAAAACGAAAAGCACCAGGCTGTGATAAAAATAGCCGCTGCTCCCGACTGTTTTGCTTTTCCAAAATAAAAGGTGTGACATTTATTCTATGAACATAGAAACAGTCTGGCCTCGCTCGCTACAGAAACTTCCATGTCACAGCGAACAACAACCAGTGCGGCCTCCGTTAGGGCCTTTCGGGGCCGTGTCTGTGATACAGAATTGTGATTTCCGTGAAGCCAATTTCCATTCCTTCATATGATTCATGTGCCTGATTTCGGACCGCAGAGTAAATGGTACAATATTAGCTCTGCTCAGCTGGCAGTGATCCGGCACAATCATAGATTCATAGAAAGGTTACAGCACGGAAAGAGGCCATTCGGCCTATCGAGTTCGCGCTGGCTGTGTGCAAGAGCAATCCAACTAGTCACACTGCCCCGCCCTATCCCCGTAGCCCTGCACAATTTTTTCCTTTCAAGTACTTATCCAGTTCCCTTTTGAAGGCCATGATTGAATCTGCCTCCACCACCCCCTCGGGCAGTGCATTCCAGATCCTAACCACTCGCTGTGTAAAAAAGTTTTTCCTCAGGTTACCTTTGGTTTTTTTGCCAATCACCTTAAATCTATGCCCTCTGGTTCTTGACCCTTCCGCTAATGAGAACAGTTTCTGTCTATCTACTCTGTCTGGACCCATCATGATTTTGAATACCTCTATCAAATCTCTTCGCACCCTTCTCTGTTCCAAGGAGAACAATCCCAGTTTCCCCAGTTGATCCATGCCTTCATATCGTTCGAGCCCCACTTCGGGTGGTTTGTGTTTTAATTTTTAGGCTGATTTCACAAGCGATCCCCAGTTCTAAATTCCCCCGGCAGAGAGTTCAAGGAGTATTTGATATAAATTAGATTCAAAGGCAGTATCAGAAATGTTCTCCTTGATTCTGGACCTTGAACTCTCTCCAACCGCTCGCTGCTACAGATTGAACTTTATTTCATTTCACCTGCAGCTCGGAGTCAGTGCGGATCAGATGGGCTTTGGGCCCGTCTCTCCCTTCATCGGCCATCAGTACCAAGAGAACAACAGAGAATTTTATACACATAATGTGTTCTGTAACTTTTCATAAACACTTCAGTGTATTTCGAAAACAATCAGAGGGACTTCGGGCCCGTCTCTCCCTTCACAGCCGGTCAGAGGGACTTCGGGCCCATCTCTCCCTTCACAGCCGGTCAGAGGGACTTCGGGCCCATCTCTCCCTTCACAGCCGGTCAGAGGGACTTCGGGCCCGTCTCTCCCTTCACAGCCCATCAGTGGGACTTCGGGCCCGTCTCTCCGATCACAGCCCGTCAGTGGGACTTCGGGCCCGTCTCTCCCTTCACAGCCCATCAGTGGGACTTCGGGCCCGTCTCTCCCTTCACAGCCCATCAGTGGGACTTCGGGCCCGTCTCTCCGATCACAGCCCGTCAGAGGGACTTCGGCCAGTCTCTCCCTTCACAACACATCAGAGGGACTTCGGGCCCGTATCTCCCTTCACAGCCCGTCAGAGGGACTTCGGCTCGTCTCTCCCTTCACAGCCCATCAGAGGGACTTCTGGCCCGTCTCTCCCTTCACAGCCGGTCAGAGGGACTTCTGGCCCGTCTATCCCTTCACAGCCGGTCAGAGGGACTTCTGGCCCGTCTATCCCTTCACAGCCGGTCAGAGGGACTTCTGGCCCGTCTCTCCCTTCACAGCCGGTCAGAGGGACTTCTGGCCCGTCTCTCCTTTCTCAACACATCAGAGGGACTTCGGGCCATTCTCTCCCTTCACAGTCAGTAAACATACCCGGATACTGAGTGACACAGGTTGTAATGTGTGTCACAAAAAACATACCCGGATACTGAGTGACACAGATTGTAATGTTTGTCAGTAAACATACACGGATACTGAGTGACACAGGTTGAAATGTGTGTCAGTAAACATACGCAGATACTGAGTGACACAGATTGTAATGTGTGTCACTAAACAAAACCCGGATACTGAGTGACACAGATTGTAATATGTGTCAGTAAACATACCCGGATGCTGAATGGCACAGGATCTAATGTTTGTCAACAAACATACCCGGATACTGAGTGACACAGGATGTAATGTGTGTCAGTAAACATACCCGGATACTGAGTGACACAGATTGTAATGTGTGTCTGTAAACATACCCGGATACTGAGTGACACAGATTGTAATGTGTGTCTGTAAACATATCCGGATACTGAGTGACACAGATTGTAATGTGTATCAGTAAACATACCCGGATACTGAGTGACATAGATTGTAATGTGTGTCAGTAAACATATCCGGATACTGAGTGACACAGATTGTAATATGTATCAGTAAACATACCCGGATACTGAGTGACACAGATTGTAATGTGTGTCAGTAAACATACCCGGATACTGAGTGACACAGGTTGTAATGTGAGTCAGTAAACATACCCGGATACTCAGTGACACAGATTGTAATGTGAGTCAGTAAACATACCCGGATACTGAGTGACACAGATTGTAATGTGTATCAGTAAACATACCCGGATACTGAGTGACACAGATTGTAATGTGTATCAGTAAACATACCCGGATACTGAGTGACACAGATTGTAATGTGTGTCAGTAAACATACCCGGATACTGAGTGACACAGATTGTAATGTGTATCAGTGAACATACCCGGATACTGAGTGACACAGATTGTAATGTGTGTCAGTAAACATACCCGGATACTGAGTGACACAGATTGTAATGTGTGTCAGTAAACATACCCGGATACTGAGTGACACAGATTATAATGTGTGTCAGTAAACATACCCGGATACTGAGTGACACAGATTGTAATGTGCGTCTGCAAACATACCCGGATACTGAGTGACACAGATTGTAATGTGCGTCTGCAAACATACCCGGATACTGAGTGACACAGATTGTCATGTGCGTCTGCAAACATACACGGATACTGAGTGACACAGATTGTAATGTGTGTCAGTAAACATACCCGGATACTGAGTGACATAGGTTGTAATGTGTGTCAGTAAACATACCCGGATACTGAGTGACACAGATTGTAATGTGTTTCAGTGAACATACCCGGATACTGAGTGACACGAATTATAACGTTTGTCAATAAACATACCCGGATACTGAGTGACACAGGTTGTAATGTGTGTCAGTAAACATACCCGGATACTGAGTGACATAGGTTGTAATGTGTGTCAGTAAAAATACCCGGATACTCAGTGACACAGATTGTAATGTGTGTCAGTAAACATACCCGGATACTGAGTGACATAGGTTGTAATGTGTGTCAGTAAACATACCCGGATACTGAGTGACACAGGTTGTAATGTGTGTCAGTAAACATACCCGGATACTGAGTGACACAGGTTGTAATGTGTGTCAGTAAACATACCCGGATACTGAGTGACATAGGTTGTAATGTGTGTCAGTAAACATACCCGGATACTGAGTGACATAGGTTGTAATGTGTGTCAGTAAACATACCCGGATACTGAGTGACACAGGTTGTAATGTGTGTCAGTAAACATACCCGGATACTGAGTGACATAGGTTGTAATGTGTGTCAGTAAACATACCCGGATACTGAGTGACACGGATTGTAACGTTTGTCAATAAACATACCCGGATACTGAGTGACACGGATTGTAATGTGTGTCAGTAAACATACCCGGATACTGAGTGACACAGGTTGTAATGTGTGTCAGTAAACATACCCGGATACTGAGTGACACAGATTGTAATGTGCGTCTGCAAACATACCCGGATACTGAGTGACACAGATTGTAATGTGCGTCTGCAAACATACCCGGATACTGAGTGACACAGATTGTCATGTGCGTCTGCAAACATACACGGATACTGAGTGACACAGATTGTAATGTGTGTCAGTAAACATACCCGGATACTGAGTGACATAGGTTGTAATGTGTGTCAGTAAACATACCCGGATACTGAGTGACACAGATTGTAATGTGTTTCAGTGAACATACCCGGATACTGAGTGACACGAATTATAACGTTTGTCAATAAACATACCCGGATACTGAGTGACACAGGTTGTAATGTGTGTCAGTAAACATACCCGGATACTGAGTGACATAGGTTGTAATGTGTGTCAGTAAAAATACCCGGATACTCAGTGACACAGATTGTAATGTGTGTCAGTAAACATACCCGGATACTGAGTGACATAGGTTGTAATGTGTGTCAGTAAACATACCCGGATACTGAGTGACACAGGTTGTAATGTGTGTCAGTAAACATACCCGGATACTGAGTGACACAGGTTGTAATGTGTGTCAGTAAACATACCCGGATACTGAGTGACATAGGTTGTAATGTGTGTCAGTAAACATACCCGGATACTGAGTGACATAGGTTGTAATGTGTGTCAGTAAACATACCCGGATACTGAGTGACACAGGTTGTAATGTGTGTCAGTAAACATACCCGGATACTGAGTGACATAGGTTGTAATGTGTGTCAGTAAACATACCCGGATACTGAGTGACACGGATTGTAACGTTTGTCAATAAACATACCCGGATACTGAGTGACACGGATTGTAATGTGTGTCAGTAAACATACCCGGATACTGAGTGACACAGGTTGTAATGTGTGTCAGTAAACATACCCGGATACTGAGTGACACAGATTGTAATGTGTGTCAGTAAACATACCCGGATACTGAGTGACACAGATTGTAACGTTTGTCAATAAACATACCCGGATACTGAGTGACACAGATTGTAATGTGTGTCAGTAAACATACCCGGATACTGAGTGACACAGATTGTAATGTGTGTCAGTAAACATACCCGGATACTCAGTGACACAGATTGCAATGTGTGTCAGTAATCATACCCGGATACTGAGTCACACAGATTGTAATGTGTGTCAGTAAACATACCCGGATACTGAGTGACACAGGTTGTAATGTGTGTCAGTAAACATACCCGGATACTGAGTGACACAGATTGTAATGTGTGTCAGTAAACATACCCGGATACTGAGTGACACAGATTGTAATGTGTGTCAGTAAACATACCCGGATACTGAGTGACACAGATTGTAATATGTATCAGTAAACATACCCGGATACTGAGTGACACAGATTGTAATGTGTGTCAGTAAACATACCCGGATACTGAGTGACACAGGTTGTAATGTGAGTCAGTAAACATACCCGGATACTGAGTGACACAGATTGTAATGTGAGTCAGTAAACATACCCGGATACTGAGTGACACAGATTGTAATGTGTATCAGTAAACATACCCGGATACTGAGTGACACAGATTGTAATGTGTATCAGTAAACATACCCGGATACTGAGTGACACAGATTGTAATGTGTGTCAGTAAACATACCCGGATACTGAGTGACACAGATTGTAATGTGTATCAGTAAACATACCCGGATACTGAGTGACACAGATTGTAATGTGTGTCAGTAAACATACCCGGATACTGAGTGACACAGATTGTAATGTGTGTCAGTAAACATACCCGGATACTGAGTGACACAGATTGTAATGTGTGTCAGTAAACATACCCGGATACTGAGTGACACAGATTGTAATGTGCGTCTGCAAACATACCCGGATACTGAGTGACACAGATTGTAATGTGCGTCTGCAAACATACCCGGATACTGAGTGACACAGATTGTCATGTGCGTCTGCAAACATACACGGATACTGAGTGACACAGATTGTAATGTGTGTCAGTAAACATACCTGGATACTGAGTGACATAGGTTGTAATGTGTGTCAGTAAACATACCCGGATACTGAGTGACATAGGTTGTAATGTGTGTCAATAAACATACCCGGATACTGAGTGACACAGATTGTAATGTGTTTCAGTGAACATACCCGGATACTGAGTGACACGAATTATAACGTTTGTCAATAAACATACCCGGATACTGAGTGACACAGGTTGTAATGTGTGTCAGTAAACATACCCGGATACTGAGTGACAGAGGTTGTAATGTGTGTCAGTAAAAATACCCGGATACTCAGTGACACAGATTGTAATGTGTGTCAGTAAACATACCCGGATACTGAGTGACATAGGTTGTAATGTGTGTCAGTAAACATACCCGGATACTGAGTGACACAGGTTGTAATGTGTGTCAGTAAACATTTCCCGGATACTGAGTGACACAGGTTGTAATGTGTGTCAGTAAACATACCCGGATACTGAGTGACATAGGTTGTAATGTGTGTCAGTAAACATACCCGGATACTGAGTGACATAGGTTGTAATGTGTGTCAGTAAACATACCCGGATACTGAGTGACACAGGTTGTAATGTGTGTCAGTAAACATACCCGGATACTGAGTGACATAGGTTGTAATGTGTGTCAGTAAACATACCCGGATACTGAGTGACACGGATTGTAACGTTTGTCAATAAACATACCCGGATACTGAGTGACACGGATTGTAATGTGTGTCAGTAAACATACCCGGATACTGAGTGACACAGGTTGTAATGTGTGTCAGTAAACATACCCGGATACTGAGTGACACAGATTGTAATGTGTGTCAGTAAACATACCCGGATACTGAGTGACACAGATTGTAACGATTGTCAATAAACATACCCGGATACTGAGTGACACAGATTGTAATGTGTGTCAGTAAACATACCCGGATACTGAGTGACACAGATTGTAATGTGTGTCAGTAAACATACCCGGATACTCAGTGACACAGATTGCAATGTGTGTCAGTAATCATACCCGGATAATGAGTCACACAGATTGTAATGTGTGTCAGTAAACATACCCGGATACTGAGTGACACAGGTTGTAATGTGTGTCAGTAAACATACCCGGATACTGAGTGACACAGATTGTAATGTGTGTCAGTAAACATACCCGGATACTGAGTGACACAGATTGTAATGTGTGTCAGTAAACATACCCGGATACTGAGTGACACAGATTGTAATATGTATCAGTAAACATACCCGGATACTGAGTGACACAGATTGTAATGTGTGTCAGTAAACATACCCGGATACTGAGTGACACAGGTTGTAATGTGAGTCAGTAAACATACCCGGATACTGAGTGACACAGATTGTAATGTGAGTCAGTAAACATACCCGGATACTGAGTGACACAGATTGTAATGTGTATCAGTAAACATACCCGGATACTGAGTGACACAGATTGTAATGTGTATCAGTAAACATACCCGGATACTGAGTGACACAGATTGTAATGTGTGTCAGTAAACATACCCGGATACTGAGTGACACAGATTGTAATGTGTATCAGTAAACATACCCGGATACTGAGTGACACAGATTGTAATGTGTGTCAGTAAACATACCCGGATACTGAGTGACACAGATTGTAATGTGTGTCAGTAAACATACCCGGATACTGAGTGACACAGATTGTAATGTGTGTCAGTAAACATACCCGGATACTGAGTGACACAGATTGTAATGTGCGTCTGCAAACATACCCGGATACTGAGTGACACAGATTGTAATGTGCGTCTGCAAACATACCCGGATACTGAGTGACACAGATTGTCATGTGCGTCTGCAAACATACACGGATACTGAGTGACACAGATTGTAATGTGTGTCAGTAAACATACCTGGATACTGAGTGACATAGGTTGTAATGTGTGTCAGTAAACATACCCGGATACTGAGTGACATAGGTTGTAATGTGTGTCAATAAACATACCCGGATACTGAGTGACACAGATTGTAATGTGTTTCAGTGAACATACCCGGATACTGAGTGACACGAATTATAACGTTTGTCAATAAACATACCCGGATACTGAGTGACACAGGTTGTAATGTGTGTCAGTAAACATACCCGGATACTGAGTGACAGAGGTTGTAATGTGTGTCAGTAAAAATACCCGGATACTCAGTGACACAGATTGTAATGTGTGTCAGTAAACATACCCGGATACTGAGTGACATAGGTTGTAATGTGTGTCAGTAAACATACCCGGATACTGAGTGACACAGGTTGTAATGTGTGTCAGTAAACATTTCCCGGATACTGAGTGACACAGGTTGTAATGTGTGTCAGTAAACATACCCGGATACTGAGTGACATAGGTTGTAATGTGTGTCAGTAAACATACCCGGATACTGAGTGACATAGGTTGTAATGTGTGTCAGTAAACATACCCGGATACTGAGTGACACAGGTTGTAATGTGTGTCAGTAAACATACCCGGATACTGAGTGACATAGGTTGTAATGTGTGTCAGTAAACATACCCGGATACTGAGTTACACGGATTGTAACGTTTGTCAATAAACATACCCGGATACTGAGTGACACGGATTGTAATGTGTGTCAGTAAACATACCCGGATACTGAGTGACACAGGTTGTAATGTGTGTCAGTAAACATACCCGGATACTGAGTGACACAGATTGTAATGTGTGTCAGTAAACATACCCGGATACTGAGTGACACAGATTGTAACGTTTGTCAATAAACATACCCGGATACTGAGTGACACAGATTGTAATGTGTGTCAGTAAACATACCCGGATACTGAGTGACACAGATTGTAATGTGTGTCAGTAAACATACCCGGATACTCAGTGACACAGATTGTAATGTGTGTCAGTAATCATACCCGGATACTGAGTGACACAGATTGTAATGTGTGTCAGTAAACATACCCGGATACTGAGTGACACAGGTTGTAATGTGTGTCAGTAAACATACCCGGATACTGAGTGACACAGATTGTAATGTGCGTCTGCAAACATACCCGGATACTGAGTGACACAGACTGTAATGTGCGTCTGCAAACATACCCGGATACTGAGTGACACAGATTGTCATGTGCGTCTGCAAACATACACGGATACTGAGTGACACAGATTGTAATGTGTGTCAGTAAACATACCTGGATACTGAGTGACATAGGTTGTAATGTGTGTCAGTAAACATACCCGGATACTGAGTGACATAGGTTGTAATGTGTGTCAGTAAACATACCCGGATACTGAGTGACACAGATTGTAATGTGTTTCAGTGAACATACCCGGATACTGAGTGACACGAATTATAACGTTTGTCAATAAACATACCCGGATACTGAGTGACACAGGTTGTAATGTGTGTCAGTAAACATACCCGGATACTGAGTGACAGAGGTTGTAATGTGTGTCAGTAAAAATACCCGGATACTCAGTGACACAGATTGTAATGTGTGTCAGTAAACATACCCGGATACTGAGTGACATAGGTTGTAATGTGTGTCAGTAAACATACCCGGATACTGAGTGACACAGGTTGTAATGTGTGTCAGTAAACATACCCGGATACTGAGTGACACAGGTTGTAATGTGTGTCAGTAAACATACCCGGATACTGAGTGACACAGGTTGTAATGTGTGTCAGTAAACATACCCTGATACTGAGTGACATAGGTTGTAATGTGTGTCAGTAAACATACCCGGATACTGAGTTACACGGATTGTAACGTTTGTCAATAAACATACCCGGATACTGAGTGACACGGATTGTAATGTGTGTCAGTAAACATACCCGGATACTGAGTGACACAGGTTGTAATGTGTGTCAGTAAACATACCCGGATACTGAGTGACACAGATTGTAATGTGTGTCAGTAAACATACCCGGATACTGAGTGACACAGATTGTAACGTTTGTCAATAAACATACCCGGATACTGAGTGACACAGATTGTAATGTGTGTCAGTAAACATACCCGGATACTGAGTGACACAGATTGTAATGTGTGTCAGTAAACATACCCGGATACTCAGTGACACAGATTGTAATGTGTGTCAGTAAACATACCCGGATACTGAGTGACACAGATTGTAATGTGTGTCAGTAAACATACCCGGATACTCAGTGACACAGATTGTAATGTGTGTCAGTAAACATACCCGGATACTCAGTGACACAGATTGTAATGTGTGTCAGTAAACATACCCGGATACTGAGTGACACAGATTGCAATGTGTGTCAGTAATCATACCCGGATACTGAGTGACACAGATTGTAATGTGTGTCAGTAAACATACCCGGATACTGAGTGACACAGGTTGTAATGTGTGTCAGTAAACATACCCGGATACTGAGTGACACAGGTTGTAATGTGTGTCAGTAAACATACCCGGATACTGAGTGACACAGATTGTAATGTGTATCAGTAAACATACCCGGATACTGAGTGACACAGATTGTAATGTGTGTCAGTAAACATACCCGCATACTGAGTGACACAGATTGTAATATATATCAGTAAACATACCCGGATACTGAGTGACACAGATTGTAATGTGTGTCAGTAAACATACCCGGATACTGAGTGACACAGGTTGTAATGTGAGTCAGTAAACATACCCGGATACTGAGTGACACAGATTGTAATGTGAGTCAGTAAACATACCCGGATACTGAGTGACACAGATTGTAATGTGTATCAGTAAACATACCCGGATACTGAGTGACACAGATTGTAATGTGTGTCAGTAAACATACCCGGATACTGAGTGACACAGATTGTAATGTGTATCAGTAAACATACCCGGATACTGAGTGACACAGATTGTAATGTGTGTCAGTAAACATACCCGGATACTGAGTGACACAGATTGTAATGTGTGTCAGTAAACATACCCGGATACTGAGTGACACAGATTGTAATGTGTGTCAGTAAACATACCCGGATACTGAGTGACACAGATTGTAATGTGCGTCTGCAAACATACCCGGATACTGAGTGACACAGATTGTAATGTGCGTCTGCAAACATACCCGGATACTGAGTGACACAGATTGTAATGTGCGTCTGCAAACATACCCGGATACTGAGTGACACAGATTGTCATGTGTGTCAGTAAACATACCCGGATACTGAGTGACACAGATTGTAATGTGTGTCAGTAAACATACCCGGATACTGAGTGACACAGATTGTAACGTTTGTCAATAAACATACCCGGATACTGAGTGACACAGATTGTAATGTGTGTCAGTAAACATACCCGGATACTGAGTGACACAGATTGTAATGTGTGTCAGTAAACATACCCGGATACTCAGTGACACAGATTGTAATGTGTGTCAGTAATCATACCCGGATACTGAGTGACACAGATTGTAATGTGTGTCAGTAAACATACCCGGATACTGAGTGACACAGGTTGTAATGTGTGTCAGTAAACATACCCGGATACTGAGTGACACAGATTGTAATGTGTGTCAGTAAACATACCCGGATACTGAGTGACACAGATTGTAATGTGTATCAGTAAACATACCCGGATACTGAGTGACACAGATTGTAATGTGTGTCAGTAAACATACCCGCATACTGAGTGACACAGATTGTAATATATATCAGTAAACATACCCGGATACTGAGTGACACAGATTGTAATGTGTGTCAGTAAACATACCCGGATACTGAGTGACACAGGTTGTAATGTGAGTCAGTAAACATACCCGGATACTGAGTGACACAGATTGTAATGTGAGTCAGTAAACATACCCGGATACTGAGTGACACAGATTGTAATGTGTATCAGTAAACATACCCGGATACTGAGTGACACAGATTGTAATGTGTGTCAGTAAACATACCCGGATACTGAGTGACACAGATTGTAATGTGTATCAGTAAACATACCCGGATACTGAGTGACACAGATTGTAATGTGTGTCAGTAAACATACCCGGATACTGAGTGACACAGATTGTAATGTGTGTCAGTAAACATACCCGGATACTGAGTGACACAGATTGTAATGTGTGTCAGTAAACATACCCGGATACTGAGTGACACAGATTGTAATGTGCGTCTGCAAACATACCCGGATACTGAGTGACACAGATTGTAATGTGCGTCTGCAAACATACCCGGATACTGAGTGACACAGATTGTAATGTCCGTCTGCAAACATACCCGGATACTGAGTGACACAGATTGTCATGTGTGTCAGTAAACATACCCGGATACTGAGTGACACAGATTGTAATGTGTATCAGTAAACATACCCGGATACTGAGTGACACAGATTGTAATGTGCGTCTGCAAACATACCCGGATACTGAGTGACACAGATTGTAATGTGCGTCTGCAAACATACCCGGATACTGAGTGACACAGATTGTAATGTGTATCAGTAAACATACCCGGAAACTGAGTGACACAGATTGTAATGTGCGTCTGCAAACATACCCGGATACTGAGTGACACAGATTGTAATGTGCGTCTGCAAACATACCCGGATACTGAGTGACACAGATTGTAATGTGCGTCTGCAAACATACCCGGATACTGAGTGACACAGATTGTAATGTGTATCAGTAAACATACCCGGAAACTGAGTGACACAGATTGTAATGTGCGTCTGCAAACATACCCGGATACTGAGTGACACAGATTGTAATGTGCGTCTGCAAACATACCCGGAAAAATGATTCCGGAAATGGAAAGAAATCGAGAGATAGAAAAAGAGAGAAAAGACACAGATGGAAAGAGATGGAGACACAGAAAGTTGAGTGAGAAAAGGAGAGAAGAAAATAAGGAGAAAGGTGTGTGGCTCCGCCCCAAGATCAAAGACATGTCAAACATATGAATGGATGTATTTCCAAAAAATTAACCTTGTGACATTTTGTGCGGATTTGCTTGTCTCGAAAGTGGACCAAACTTTTAAGTTGCCAAAACAATGTTAAAGAAATCTGATGGCCCGTAAGGGGATTAAACTCGTGACCTTGGCGTTATTAGCACCACGTTCTAACCAACTGTGCTAACCGGCCATGCATAAACAGTGACCTCATGGGCTTGACCACATGTTGGGTAGTTTGTGTTTTTTTTATACTGAGTGACAGGTTTTTTGCACAAATATCGAATAAACAACATCCCTTAAATATTGTTACTTGTTTCTGTATCATACTGACGAGGATGTATACCAAAATTAACAGATAAAGAGCACGTTACTGTAACAGATTAAATTCTGATCAATATTATTTTACTAAGAATGAACAGCCCATCCCTAAAACACTGCCCCGTCATAAAATCTGTGGGTCGGAACCTGAGCTGCTGTGAAAATCATATAACCCCAACGCGATTCGATCACGCTGCGTTTTGAGGTGGAGTCAGATCTCTCTCCATTTGTCTTTCTATCTGTATATTCGTCTGATTGCGTCTCTAACATAATCTCACGCTTTTTGTTTGCTGACTGCAGGCCTCCCTCCCCGACTGACTGACCAACTACTGGGCCACGTGTCGGAATCAATGACTGTGACTGACTGTCTGCCCATTGATGGCCCTGAATGGCAACATTTCTCAGTTCCTGCCTTCGCTCTGTGTCACAGGCTTGTCTCTCTCTCCCAGGATGATAACACACCCACAAACTTCACGACTGAACGCAGGTTTGGTAAGTCTGTCCTCGCAGATCCTTCGAAAGCTAATGATTTTGAAATGAATTCCTTTTCTTGGGTGACTTGTGAAGTTTTGTTCAGTGAAATGTTTGCGAAAGAGAATGGAGGAAAAGGATTGAGAGCCTTTCATGAGGGACAGAAGTGATGTTGTTTAACGGAGAAGCAACCCGATCACAACCAATGCAGAGAGAGACAAGGGCAGCAGGCACATGGGAACAACACCACCTGCACTTTCCCCTTCAAGTCACACACCATCCCGACTTGGAAATATATCGCCGTTTGTTCATCGTCGCCTGGTCAAAATCCTGGAACTCCCAGCACTGTGGGAGAACCTTCACCACACGGACTGCAGCGGTTCAAGAAGGCGGCTCACCACCACCTTCTCAGGGGCAATTAGGGATGGGCAATAAATGCCGGCCTCGCCAGCGACACCCACATCCCATGAACGAATTAAGAAAAAGGATTCAGCGGTTAACGTTCCAGCGAAACAAATCCTGTGAGGGATGATGAACTAGTTCAGGTTTCCGTCGTGTGGAGGTTATCCCGTTCGTTTTATTGGCACAAAGTCTCCGGTTCGATGCCGGGCTCAAGCGTTGTTTGGAAACTTGCTCGAGAAGAACCTCCCGCGATAAACCTGTTCTATAAAAAGGAATGGCAACTGGTCGCTCATGTTAAATTTAAACACGGTTGCACCAAATTCCTTGTGTCCTTAACATTTTTAACCAGACTGTTAAAATCGGTCAAAGTTCATCACATACAAAACACAAACACTTATTTAAAGTTTCACTATCCATGTTAATATTTCCATGAGTCTGCAGCAGAAAGTTATCGGTTGAGCAATGGCGATTACAACAATTATTCTTCTTTCACAGACTTTCATTAGTTTAATTAATTAATTTAATAACCTTCATTGCTCACTGCAACCTCAAGTTTTAGCTCCGTGACATGGTACTTTTGTTTAACGTGAGATACTTTGCGTCTCTCTGGCGCAATCATTCAGCGCCTTAACCGAAAAGTTGGTGGTTGGAGACCAATCAGGGACGATACAATATCCAGGATTTCAATTCGTGTTTTCACTGCAAGAAAATGCACCATAAATGAATTTGATGAAGAGAGGCGAATATTGTTGACTTGAAATAGTTAGTGTACAACTTGAGATTACCGCACATCGGAATAGAAAATGAGATTAGGGACCAAAAAGGAGATATATGCACGGTGGGAGAGGGCAAGGCTGATATACTAAATGAGGACTTTGCATCTGTCTTTACCAAGGAAGAAGATGCTGCCAAAGTCAGGAAAACAGGGGGTAGTTGAGATATTGGATGGGATAAAGATTGATAAAAAGAATAGGTACTAGAAAGGCAAGCTGGTCTGGATGGGATTCACCCTCGGTTGCTGAGGGAAGTAAAGGTGGAAATTGCAGAGATGGTGGCCATAATCTTCCAATCATTCGGGGGTGGTGCCTGACGGCTGTTTAAGCATTTCTCAGCCCCACTACTCCCATTAATAACACTTTCTGCTGCTAAATCCTGCTTAATACATTCATGTCCTGTTGTCCTCACAGTGAAAAGTCAGTAATTTTATCCCAGTATAAAAGGAAAGAAAGTCTTGTATTTATAAAGCGCGTTTCGCGACCTCAAGACGTCCCAAAGCGCTTTAACAGCCAATGAAGTATTTTTGAACTGTAGTCACTGTTATACTTGCGGTCGAGTTGATAATCTGCGGATGCCAACATGGATAACAATGCAGCTTTAGAGCAATTAACTCGGCAGAGTCTCACTTGATAATACAAGTCGCAGATTCAAAGCGAATGTGGTAAAGAGAGGCTAATATTGTTGATATGAAATAGTTAGTTTACAACTTCACATTGCTGTACATTGGAATAGAAAACGTGATTGGATGGACAGAAAAGGTGTGAAAGGATGGACGATCGGCTCTGGGGGGCACCGAATTCTGCACCGGCTGCAGTGCTTTCTCACCAATGGTTGGTGGTCTACGGTATGATAGTCATTTTGTGGATTTGTTGATTAATCTGCGACAGATCTTAGCTACAAATCCCGGACGAGCCCTTCGTTACCATTTTCTGTGCACATTCACGCATTGGCTTCACACGTCTTGACAGTGTGTAGAAGGCAGGAATGAGCATTTTGGAGTCCGAGAGGATGGAATGTAGAGGTTCTGTCGACGCAACACACCTGGAGAAAAGAAAATGTCTCAAGATAGTGTGTAGATTTGAGCTGAACATGAATATGAATATATCCCAATTCACATGAAAGCAGAATAAAAATACTCCGAATTTGCCCGTAACCGAACTTGGGCCGCCCGCGCAGCCAGCAAGAATTCTATTCCTGAAAAAGCAATGTCCGCACATCAGCCGGCTGCATGAATCCTGCTGGAAACCTGTCTGAACGAGCAGACAGTCTCATAGATCTCCTGTGATAACCTTCCGTATTCTGATCTGCAGCCGTTTCGGATTTGTCGCTTGCAGCTGCGATGACCCAATGATTAAGGCGTTGGACTTGCAATGTGGTTTTTCGACGCTACACACGTGGAGAAAGGAATATGTCCCAACCTGTTGTCCAGATCGAAGCTGAATGCGAATGTATCCCATTTTAAGCGATCTCATGAATGCAAAATGACAATTGTTCTGAATTGGACGAGAATTGAACCCTGGTCTCCTTCTTGACAGTCGAGAATTCTATCACTAAAACAGCAATGTCCGCATGGTAAACGGCTGCTTGTGTATAGTTGCAAAACTGCCTGAAAGAACATGGTGTCAAAGATCGCTTGTGATAATCCGACGCATTCTGATTGACAGCCGTGCATCGCAATTGCTTGCAGCTGTGATGGCCGAATACGTAAGGCGTTGGGGGTTTTCATACGCAGTGCCGTTTTTTAAAGTGTTGTTCAATGCTCAAATAAATATGACCTGAAATCAACCAACCGCATTTCTCTGCTTCAGAGATATTTCAGCGCGGCAGATGTGTTTAATTCGTCACCCCAATGATCTCTTACAAGACACTTCAAAGAATCTCTCCCAAGCTCGTTCGCAGAACTTGAAATTTATACTATTTGTTTGAATACTTTAATCTCTCCCTGTCTCTGAATCTCTGTGTTTTCTCCTGATGGACTTCTCGGGCTTTCTTGAACGGCCAAGGATGATCAACACCATCAGAGAAGGGTGAAGATGGAAAGGCTGAGAAAGTAGGACAGGCAAAGGTGCAACTCAACTGATGAATTCATAACTAATGTCTACACGTTTATGTCTCTTCGCCCTCACAGTGAAAAAATCAGCAATTTGAGCAGAGTGCACTTATGGTAGAGTGTATCATATGCGGATGTAGAGGCAGACACCAATCGAACCGTTACCGTGGTGATGAAACCGCCGAATGCTAAACACTAGACCACAAGGTAACGCTGAAAATTCTATGCTGCGATCAAGCGGACCAAAGCGGCCTTTCCCACTTGCCCCTTTGTAATTCAGGTCATTTTCGGGCCAGGCAAGCTGATCGCACAAAAAGGCATTTCCTGTTCGACCTACTATCGCGACAGAAGGTAATGCTCAGGCAATGACAGCACCAAGTGCAAGTAGGTGAAGGGATTCGCAAAATTTCACATGTTCCCCCCACCCCGAAGATTTATTGGAGTTATTAAAGAAACCCTGGTGTGACTGTTTTAAAAAATCCAAGGTCTCTCAAAATGGCTGCAGTCAGACACATGGCCGAGGACCGGCAGATTTGAAATTGCATTCTCAACAACTTGGCAGGCTTCGTGTCTCAGACAGGTTTCTTTAAACAATGCAGCTGCATTCTAGCCCTGAGGCAAGCTATCAACATGGCCGGCCAACACATCAAAATTCGAGCAGGAAGTGATCGCAGGACAAAAGGTGAACCATCAAGGTACATTCGGAACAATGGTAAAGCAGTTAGCAAACAGATCGATACAGGAAATGGCCATTAATGTAAATGGGCCAGAGATGGGGTCCTTTGTCTTACGTTTCGTGCTTAAATCAAACAATGAAGCAAGCTGATAAGGTATGAAAAAAACCTGTTACCAAGAGGGTATAACTGGGGCTGCCCAGTATCTCTCTCTCTTGCTCTTCTCTCTTCGCCTCTTGGCCCTGTCCTGTCTGTCTGCTAGCACCTAAGAAGGAAGGCCATTCAGTAAACCTCGCAACCACATGTCGACGGCAACAGCAGGCACAGGGGCCAGGCCTTTTCATCTGTTTTCACCGGTGAGCATTAATTTTCTGGCCGCCACAAGACAACCTAGCATAAGTGTACGGTTGGGGGTTAAGGGATATTGTTAAACTTGTGATTTTAGAATTTTCCCTCGAAGTGTCCGTTTCTTTCAACCCAATAAGTGTAAGAATGTATTACATCCATAGCGATTTCTTTATCTTCTGTATTATACTGTTTACCTTGTAGTTTTAGTTTTCTTATTAATAAACATTGGTTTTCCTTGTACCAATCCACTGGTCTGTTTGTCTGTCTTTGTTACCACTCGATAAGTCCTCAGCTCAGAATCAGGAAGGGGTAAGCGATTCGCAACCGCACTGCGGGCAGGGCAGCTCAGGAAAAACATAACTGGCTGACCTATTATAAGCCCGAGAAACAGTAAAAAAAGAAACCCCATACATAGGCATGTACATGAAATGGAAAGTGACGTAAAATACTACCACAAAATTCTGATGGACATGTTTCAGATACAGATATCGTGAAAACTAGAAGGCGTAAGGCGATTAACCCAGCATCAAAGCTGAACGTCAGGCTAGGGTGTGTGGCCCAACTAAGAGTTCTATATACAAATGCACGGAGTATAAGGAATAAATTAAACGAACTACAGGTTCAAATTCAAATTGGAGGATATGACATGATAGCTATTACTGAGACATGGCTGCAGGAGGGTCAGGATCGGGAACTAAATATACCGGGTTATCAGGTCGACAGGAGAGATAGGGAAAATGGAAGAGGGGGAAGAGTAGCCTTCATGATTAGAGATGATATCACTTAATAAGAACATAAGAACATAAGAAATAGGAGCAGGAGTAGGCCAATCGGCCCCTCGAGCCTGCTCCGCCATTCAATAAGATCATGGCTGATCTGATCCTCACCTCAAATCTAAATTCATGTCCAATTTCCTGCCCGCTCCCCGTAACCCCTAATTCCCTTTACTTCTAGGAAACTGTCTATTTCTGTTTTAAATTTATTTAATGATGTAGCTTCCACAGCTTCCTGGGGCAGCAAATTCCACAGACCTACCACCCTCTGAGTGAAGAAGTTTCTCCTTATCTCAGTTTTGAAAGAGCAGCCCCTTATTTTAAGATTATGCCCCCTAGTTCTAGTTTCACCCATCCTTGGGAACATCCTTACCGCATCCACCCGATCAAGCCCCTTCACAATCTTATATGTTTCAATAAGATCGCCTCTCATTCTTCTGAACTCCAATGAGTAGAGTCCCAATCTACTCAACCTCTCCTCATATGTCCACCCCCTCATCCCCGGGATTAACCGAGTGAACCTTCTTTGTACTGCCTCGAGAGCAAGTATGTCTTTTCTTAGTGCAATGTTTATGGATGACCTGTGGGTGTATATATATTAGTGCGATGTTTATATATGAACTGTGGGTGTGTATATACGAGTGCGATGTTTATATATGAAGTGCGGTAATGAACAGGCGGGCCAAGGCCTCGCGGGGGTGATATTTTCTTGCAAGACAATGGCGAAAAGTTGCATTTCCTTTGGTGTCCAAATAGCTCAGTCGGGGTTGCATTAGACTGAAAATTTAAAGGTATTTGGTTCAATCTCGTGTTTGGCAGTTTTTGGTTCTTTAGTTTCTTCTTCTTTGGGTCGATTCGCACATTTATTTACAGTGAAATTTTATTCCCGCCACTGAAGGATTGGGGATGGAATGGAGAGACATCAAGGATGGGAAATATTTCGATCGTCTTTATTTAGTTTTTATTTCTCTGTTACCTTCTGCCTTTTCCTCTTGGTTTTGTCTCTCTCGATGCCGGGTAACCATTTGATTTGATTCATTTGTCCTAAACTGATCCCTTTTCCACATCTCGGGGCAGTCAGACCCTCTCTGTCTGTCTGTTGCTGATGATCATTAATGGGAACAGACCGCGAGTTAAACGTTTCTCTGCAAACCGGAGAAAGACAAAAAAAAAGAAAGTCGTGTTTCTCCGGCCCAGGGACAAAGTTACAATGGATGTTATTCAATAAAACTGTCCCCGTGAATTTGTCTGTGGACCTGTTTGTAAAGCTTGGATTTTAAAAGTTACGAAAACCCAAAACAAAGCTCCTTATCAGCCATACAGGAATCAAACCCGCGATCACGACATTATGGCATGTTTTAATCAAGCAAGCTGACCAGCCGTTACTAACATCCCATTCATAATTTTAAATCTTTTTTGTACCTATACTAGTTTGAAGTGAATTCTGTACATGGACCCCTAAATCTCTCTGCTCCTCCACAGGTCCGAACTTCTCACAATTTAGAAAATACTCTGAATTATCGTTCTTACATTTAAAGTGGATGACCTCGCTCTCCCCTCATTGAACTCTATTTACCGCAGTTTTGCCCACTCACTGAATCTGTCAATTCCCACTTTTCAACTTCCTGCTTCTATCCATTACTCACTGCTCCACCAGTAGACTGCGTGTTCAAATCACGCCGGGGTAACAGTTGCTTTTCGAGCTGATAGGATTCTGGATCGTTCCGGAATGAATGATTTATTTGCTTTTTCTCAATAAACAAAACCTTGCTCTGAAGTCTGCTTCACTAGTTCCCAAATGTCAGGAAGGCGTCTCATTCTGCCCTCGACTTTTGATCTTGAACTGCGGATGGAACTTTTGCAAAGAGGGAAAAGAAGTCTCCAAATCACTCCCCCTGAATCTCAAACGCTTTGCGAAGAAGTTCAGTGCAAACAATCAGGACTTTAAAGGCACCTCAATGACCTGCACTTTCTTTGAATGAGTTTTGTTCGCATTAGACCGTGAAATCGCTCTCGGTTTTCATCCCAATGAACCAGAGTGTGACCGTCTTGTATCTGTCAGTGTGTAAGTGGCGAGGTTGGGGGAAGCACGGGTCGTTTACAACTCCTGAAATCTCACCAAGCACCAGAGAAAATAAACGTGGAATCAAATTGTCCCTGCAAGTGATGAATTGAAGGAAATATCGCTGCAAGCAGATCAAGACAACTGGCAGTGCAGCCGCACAGGAGTTCCAAACCCACCCTCTCGCCACTCGGCAATCATTTTAACTGAACTTTACACTGGCCCATTGTCACCGCGCTGAAATCGAGTATTTCTCGGCCTCTTTTTTTCTTAACGTCATAGTTACTGGTTTAATAGTGAAAACTGCCGCCCGCCTGAATGTCAGTGCAGGAGACAACTTTGTCGACACCTGCTCGTTGGACCTGCTCATTTCAACTCATCATATTTTCAGCAAACCCGAATATTGTGAGGAGAGAATGAAGAATGGCGAATCACAGCTCGAAAGATCAATCTTCTCTCCCACGAGGGGACCGAGTTTTCCAACATACAGGTGTTTAATGGCAAGGTGAGTTTAATGTTCAGAAATATTACAGCACAGATTTTCACTCGTGCAAGCTGCACATCCTTTAATTTGGAAAAAGTAAACTGATAGTAGAGAGATGTTATATTGATCGCTGCAACCTGAATTTTTAGCTCGTTGAATTAGTGGCTCAATAGTAAAGGTCTCGCAATCGGTTCGCGCGTTCGGCTATTAAGAGTAATAGTAAGTAATTCGAGCCCACCCAGGGACGCTCAGGCAACTTTTACCTTAAGGTTCATGGTCTCGCATTTCCTGGTTTCCAATGTGTGTTTTTGCTGCGAAATTACTACCCGGTTTAGATGGCCAGCTGAGTACGGCCGATATTGTAACATTTAGCCTGAGACTGGCTTCATGAAAATCAGAATTCTTCTTGACAGACAAGGTCCGAAGGTTGCACGAGGGCTGCTCTACTCTGACTTGTATGTTTCTGCAGTGAGAGACACCAGACTGTTTCCACAATGAAAATCAATCCCTTTATTTTGGAAACGCAAAATTGTATTCACATTCCGAAGAGTTTCAGTTCATTAAAGGATCCTGCAGCGCTGCCTCGGATAATAACAACAGTTCAAAGCCGCATTTCAGTCGCAGCAACAAATCCTTACACCCGAGTATCTGCACCCTTAAATCCGAGTATCTGCACCCTTACACCGGAGTATCGCATCCTTTAATCCGAGTATCTGCACCCTTACACCAGAGTATCTGCACCCTTACACCAGAGTATCTGCACCCTTACACCAGAGTATCTGCACCCTTACACCCGTTAACTCATTAACACATTAACCGTCCCCAATCACTTATAACAGTATCGGGAACGCTAAACAAAACTCAATACAGAAGAAATGAGCTTTATAACTTTTCACTCATGTACGGACACATTTTTATTAACGGTACTTTAAGGGAGATTGGGGGAAAGTGGATACCCAGAAACTGTCCCTCGCGTATCGCTACTTGGTGCTATTTTTTCAGCAGGCTCGTTGGTCTAGGCAATGATTCTCGATTCGGGTTTGCTGATTGAAATATGCGAGAGATCCCGGATGAGCCCTCATTTTCCCCACGCCTTTTGATTTGACCTGCTGTTAAAACAAGCGATTTCGGCGCTGGGAAGCAAAAGTTTGCAGCAAAAGCACATCAGGATCAATAATGTGCGTCATGGAAGGGAAACTAACCTCCTCCACTTTATCTTATACAAGTCCCACCCGAATTCATTATACTTAATCCTGACCTGGATTGGCGAAACACTCTCAAGAAGGAGATTCATCATCTGCTCACCGCAAAAGTCAATCTGCTGGACTTCCGGCTCTGTCAGACTGCATGTTCCTTCAGACAGGTTTCTAACCGGACACATGTATCCGGCTGCCGTGCGAGCACTGGTGCTTGAGGGATAGAATTCTTGCTTGCACTAAATCTATTCCTGTAAAAGTAGCTTCTGAAGATTGCAAGATGGAAAATATCGCGGCTGAGCGATCTAACACGCTGCTTTAATACTCAAGCTAGATCCCATAATTTGCAGATGGATCAAAACCATAGCTTGTGGCTCCAATTCCGCAGCCTCCCTCCTGTAAACTAATAACACTAAGCACCTCATCTGCTATTGCAACAGCGTAGGCCGGACGTACCACATGGCAATTCAAATAACTAGATGCATTTTGGAACACACCAATTGTACCTTCAACTCCGGTCGAAATGTTCACAAGGAAAAGGACTGGTTGATCTTGGTGAGAGCGGACGAACAACCTCGCCATTTCCCGATCCTGCACTGTCAAATAAGGACCGTACACGGACTGATTGCGCCGCTGGAGCCCGGTCACTTTGATCACCAGTCCCACTCTGCTGGAAATAATATTAAGGTGAGAGGCCCTTACCTGTGGAAAGGTGTCCTGTCCCCGTGATGAAAATAATATCTGCACTTTGACTTTCAGCTTCTTTCACATCCTCTGCTCCATCGCACTACAATCGGGTTTTCTGTGAACAGGTCAAAATAAACAATGGCAGAAATTCTAACAGCATTGGGATTCAAATCCACGCCTCTGTAGACATTTGATGGAACACCTTAGACCGCGAGGCTGCCATAATGACACAGTAACGTTTAAAGAGCTGTTTAATGTTCAAATAAATGAATTGAAGCTAATTGACCGCATTTACCCCGTGCTGGGGTTGTTCTCCTTGGAGTAGAGAACGTTCAGAGGAGATTTGATAGAAGTGTTCAAAATCATGAAGGGTTGAGATGAAGTAAATAGAAACTGTTCTCATTGGCTGAAGGGTCGAGAACCGGAGGACACAGATTCAAGGTGATTGGCAAAAGAACCAAAGGCGACATCAGGAAACACTGTTTTACCCGGCGAGTAGTTATAATCTGGAATGCTCTCCCTGAACGTGTGGCAGAAGCAAATTCAATCGTGGCTTTCAAAAAGGAATTTGATAAGTACTTGGAGGGAAATAAATGCTGGGCTACCGGGAAAGGGCGGGAGAGTGGGACTAACTGGATCGCTCTTACAATGAGCCGGCACGGGCTCGATGGACCGAATAGCCTCCTTCTGTGCTGTCAGCATTTTATGATTGTATGATTCTATTCGTTCTCTTTATTTTCTTTGCATGCATTTCTCTATCTCTCCCTGTCTCTGTCTCTTGTGCTGTCCCCTGATGGACTTCTCAGTCTTCCTTGAACAGCGATCGCTGATCGAACCTACAACACCAGCAGAGAAGGTTAAAGAAAGACTGAGACGGTAGGAAAAGTAAAGGGGCAATCCAGCTGCTGCAGCCAATGTCTACACATTTATGTCTCTTCGCTCTCAAGTAAGTCACTTTCTTTTCATTCCTCTTATTTCGTTCTTTTTCTTTTTACCTCCAGCACCTTTGTCTGTATCCTATTTCTTTCTCTCATGTGTCCCTGCTGGATGATCCAAAATTCAGACCCGCCTCTTCTTCCAGCTTTTTCTTCCTTCCACAATCATGGTCCATTTCATTGAGACTTTACTGTGGCCTTGCTACTCTAAAATTCAATTTCACAGTCTTACACCTTTAAGTTTACTCAACATCGACCGCTGTTCCTCGGGGACACATGTCCCGTTCGCACCAATGTTCATTTGTGCGTTAAGACATTTCCACCTGCGTGACTGTTCCAGAGACAAGCACTAAGAAAGCAGGGCGAGCATTCGGAAGGACAGCGCGTACTTTTCCGTGAAATTTCCATGGGGTATCTTGTGACACGGGGGATGTTAACTGAAGAACTGGGTTTTGTTTTCATGGTCGTTGGCGCTTCTCCCCGAGTAGCTGATGTGCGGGAGAGACGGGCGGCGCTACATGACGGCTGAAAGGTGCACTTTTGGCAATCTGGGCGGTGCAGTAAGATCAGAAATGTTCCGCTTGATCTTAATAGGTCTGTGGAAGTGTCAGATTGAAAATGAATGAGGAGAAATGAAAAGAGCGGCCGTAGTGAATAAGCGTCGATTACAGGAGTTTGACCGTGAGCGAAAGGTCCTTTGAAAGTTAGGCGGGAAGGGGATTTTGTTCGGAAACAAAAGTCTCATTTTATTCCGACTTTAAAGCGTGTATGGAAAATAAAGTGCGAGCTGCATCCTTGAGTCAAATTGAGTGTTTTCAGGAAAACAGCTGTTGTGAAATCACAAAAATGAAAACAGAAAATGCTGGAAACACTCAGCAGGTCAAGCAGCGCCTGTGGAGAAAGAAACAGAGGTAACGTTTCAGCTCCATGATATTTTTCATCAGAACTGAATAGAATGGTGAGTAGGAGAGTAGCTTAGCTGTCTATAGATGCTGGATTCAATTTCTAAATCATGTGGGTGCGAATCCCACCGCTGTCAGAACTTGTGGAGTATTTATTTTGGCCGCCTCACCAACAAACCTTCTTTCCGAAGAAGTGCTTTTTCTCATTGCTGGCTTACATCTGATCTGTTTGCACAAATCAGCAAAGTCTGGATTGCCACCCAAACTGTTTCTCAGACGGAGGTGTTGGGAGTGTATGCTGTGATCTAGGTGAAGCATCAATCAAAGTGCACAATGGCGCCCTCCTAAACCGAGCATCTCTTATGGTCAGTATAAGAAAAAAGATATGTACTATAATTAGAAATTTCTTCTTTGCATCACACTAAGATTTATTATCAGGAATGTACATGAGCAGGTCGATTTACGTCACGCTCCGGTCGTTTTGCATCGCCTCTTACAAATAGAATCATAGAAAGGTTACAGCACGGAAAGAGGCCATTCGGCACATCGAGTCCGTGCTGGCTCTCTGCAAGAGCAATCCAGCTAGACCCACTCCCCCGCTCTTTTCCTGTAGCCCTGTATTTTTTTCATTTCAAATACTTATCCAGTTCCCTTTTGAAGGCCATGATTGAATCTGCCTCCACCACCCCCTCGGGCAGTGCATTCCAGATCCTAACCACTCGCTGTGTAAAAAAGTTTTTCCTCATGTCACCTTTGGTTCTTTTGCCAAACACCTTAAATCTTTGTCCTCTGGTTCTTGACCCTTCCGCCAATGGGAACAGTTTCTCTATATCTTTTCTGTCCAGACCCTTCATGATTTTGAATACCTCGATCAAATCTCCTGGCAACTGTCTCTGTTCGAAGGAGAACAATCCCAGCTTCTCCAGTCTTTCCACATAACTAAAGCCGCTCATCCCCGGAATCTTTCCAGTAAATCTCTTCTTTGGGGGATTCAACATTCTGGTAGCCACGATTGACCAGAAACTTAACTGGACCAGCCATACAAATACTGTGACGACAAGAGCAGGTCAGAGGCTGGGTATTCTGCAGCGTGTGACTCACCTCCTGACTCCCCAAAGCCGTTCTACCATCTACAAGGCAAAAGTCGAGAGTGTGATGGAATACTCATGTGACGGTCATCGACCTAAAACGTTAACTCTGTTTCGATATCTAACGATTCTGCCTGACCTGCTGAGGATATCCACATTTACAGTTTTTATTTCAGATCGGCAACATAGCCAGTATTTTCATCTTGAATAAAAGGGCTTTCAGTCACTTGCACATTTGACGAGGTGGCCGAGAGGTTAAGGCGATGGACTCCTAATCCAATGTGCTCTGAACGCGTGGGTTCGAATGCCATCCTCGTCGGTATTGTGTTTAATCTTGTTTCTCTCATTCAGTCCATCCAGAAGGTCTGGCTTGAATCCCATCCTTCTCGAAACGACCGACGGAGGTTTTTGGATTGTTTGCTGAAATCAGCAACAGTTCCTTCCACGAAGGTGTTGAGATTGTAAGGTCGCGAAGGATCAAAGTTTACTGTGGTGTCCTGTTAAAAAGAATACATCTTAGAGTAGGAGAAACTTACGTACCATAATTATGATTTATGTCCTGATCATTCCGTGTCTGTATCTGTTTAAAAGGGATGTCCTGTAAGTCCCGGATCATTCCGTGTCTGTTTCACTCGATTTTCTTGATACCTTTTTCCTTCTGAACTGAAATGACGACCCTCCCTCGAGAAGAAGTTTCACCGCCTGCTTCGGCCAACTGGGAGGACAAATAACAAAAACTGTTGGGACCAAGTTAATTCTGCTGGGCTTCCATTCAAATCTCCGCACTCTATCTCCCATTCAGTCCCACCTCCGCCTGGACATTATAATCTGCAATATTCATAAGGGAATGGAGAAGCCGAATATCATGGTTATAATTTTCTTGGTTCCTCAACACTGAATAGCATCAATTGTAATCGTTCTGAAGGTCATCATAGAATCATAGAATATTACAGCACAGAAGGAGGCCATTCCGCCGTGGTACCTGTTCTGGCTCTTTCGAAGACCTGTCCATTTAGACCTATACCCCAGATTACTCCCCATAACCCTGCAAATTAGTCCTCTTCAAGTCGATGTCCAATTCCCTTTTGAATGTTCCTATGGAATCTGATTCCACCATCCTTTCAGGAAGTTCGGTCCAGATCTTAAACCCTCTGTGAAAAAAAATCTCCACAAATCTCCTCTCGTTCTTTTCCCAATTATTTTAAATCTATGACCTCTGGTTAACGATCCACTTGCCAAAGGAAACTATTTCTCCCTACTTGCTCTTTCCAAACCGCTCATTATCTTGAATACCTCTATTAGGTCTCCCCTTAAGTATAAAGAGAATAATCCGAGCTTCTCCAATCTCTCCACATAACCGAAATCCCTCATCCCTGGTATCATGCAGGTCAACCTGCTCTGAATTCCCTTCAATGTCTTTGCATCCTAAGGTGCCCAGAACCGTACAATATACTTCAGATGAGGCCTAACCACTGGTTTGTAAGGAATAGCATGACTTCCTTTTTTTGTATTCAATGCCCCTATTTACAAAACAAAGTATCCCATACACTGTCTAAACTTATCACTTGCCCTGTTTTGTGAATATGCTCCCCCAGGTTCCTCTGATCTTATCTCCCCCCCCCCATAATTTATTCCATTTAGATTTTCTGCCTCTCCATGTTCTTCTTCCAAAAGTGCATCACTTAATACTGATCTGCATTAAATCTGTCACGTGACTGCCCATTTCACCAGTCTGTCTATGTCCTCCTGAAGTCTGCTATTATCTTGCTCACTATTTACTACTTTGTCAAGTTTTGTAACATCCGCAAACTTCGAAATTTAACTCCCTATTCCCACATCCAAATCATTTATATAGAACAAGAAAAGCAATAGTCCTAATACCGTCCCCTGCGGTGGGGGGGGGGGGGGGTCACTCAGCATATTTCCCTTCAGCCAGGAAAACATCCGTTCATCTCTGCCTCCTATCCCTTAGCCAATTACGTGCCCGCGTTTCCACCGGTCCTTTAACCCCACGTGTTTCTAGTTTTCGAATAAGCCTGTTATGTGTTAATTTCTAAAATGTGACCTGAAAATAGCTGTAACCCCGTTACCTTATTCTTAAGCAATGAAAATACAGATATTAAGACCGAGTAACAGATCGACTGCAGTCCCATTACCCGCAGGTGACGGGACCTGAGGAGGGGAAATCCCATCTGGGTTTATATTTTCCGAAAACGCAGACGGAAAATCGCAAAGATCATCCCGTCGAAATACAAAATTTGACTGAAGATCCGACAGCCTTGACCCATCCCGGGTTTCCAGACCTGGCCGTTCAAGGAAGCCTGATAATTCCAACAGGAGAAAATTCAGAGGGAGAAGAAACGCAGGCAGAGATAGAGAGAAGCATGCAATGCAAAAAAGTAGTATAAATCTCCAAATTCTGTGATTGAGCTGAATTTAAGGTGCAGCTTAAATGGAATCCCATATCGTAAAATCTTATGGGTAAACATTTGGCTGGATTATCCCTTTATCTCTGCGAGAAGCACTACCTGGTGACTACAGCTCTTATTTATTTCAGCATTTCGCGTTGTGTGAGTTGGTTTCGAACGGCCAGTGAATTTCAAAGTCTATGCCTATAATTCATTCGCTCGGTAACCCACAGGTACCGCGCGGCTGGAAAGCAGGCTGCACGGGAGCTTTGCAGACTGCATATTCCAGACATATATCCAACGCTACACGTGCAACCTGCAGCTGTGTGTGCATTAGCGGTTCAGTGGTGGAACCATTGCCTGCCGGTGGGAAACCAGGGGTTTGGTTCCAGGCCAATGCAGAATCCTTTACCTTGTTATTCTGTACACGTGAGATCGCCTGAATTGGGATAAATTCACGTGCCGGCTTCAATCTGTAAAACTTCTTGAAAGATTATCTTCATTTTGTCTACGTGTGTTGCGTGGGCAAACCCTGTGCATTCTGTCCTCTGGTGCTCAAAAATGCTCAGCTGGAAATAAGTCAAGCCTGCCTTCTGCACCGCTGAAAAGATGTGAGAAAGCAATTGTTGATTAAAAATGGGGACACAACGGGGCTCATCCGGTTTGAAGCAGTGAAAGTTCCTGAGCGAAAATCAGACTCAAAGACCAAATGGTAACAGAGGCGTTCACCCAATGTAAAATTTCGCTCCCACACAGCCGATCAGTCATCCTTTCAGAGCGCTATGTCTATCCAATCTCTCTTTCTTGTACGATGCACGATGTAGAGCAATGTCAGTTTCTACACCAATTATTTCATATCAACAATATTAGTCTCTCTTTATCAAATTCGTTTTGAATGTCCGACTTGTAATATCAAGTAACACTTTGCAGAATGAACTGCGCTAAAACGACATTGTCGTCTGTCTCGATATCGTCACAATATACACTCGGCCACAAGTAAACTTTACTCAAATTGCTGCTTTCATTCACTTTGAGAGCGAAGCGAGGTGAGTGGACATGTGGAAACACTACATGGGCCAGCACTGGTGGTTCAGTGGTAGAATTCTCGCCCCCCACACGAGGGACTCGGGTTCGATTCCCGGCCAATGCAGGATCGATTTGCATTCTGCACCAATGAGCAACTTGGGAACTGGAGTCGGCCATTTTGCCCCTCGAGGCTGTTCTGCAATTCAATGAGATTGTGGCTGATCTGTGACCGACCTCCAGAGAACCGCCTGAGCACCATGTACCTTCATTCCTTTGGTTCACAAAAACCTATCAATCTCAGGTTTAAAATGAACAATTAAGCTAGCATCAACTGCTGTTTGCGAAAGAGGGTTCCAAACTTCTACCTCCCTTTGCTTGTGGAAGTGTTTCCCAACTTCACTCCTGAAATTGCTGACTCTAATATTTATGCGATGTCCCCTCGTCCCAGGCACCCAACGAGCAGAAATAGTTTCTCTCTATCTACCCCAACAATTCCCCTTAATATCTTGAAAACTTCGATAAAATCAGCCCTTAACCTACTAAATTCCAGGGGATACAATCCTAGTTTGTGTAATCTCTCGTCGGAATTTAACGCTTGGAGTCCAGGTATCATTTTAGTAAATCTACACTGCACTCCCTCCACAGCCAATATATCCTCCCTCAGGTGCGGTGCCCAGAACTGAACACAGTACTCCAGGTGTTGTCCAACCAGAGCTTTGAATAGCTGCAGCATAATGTCTATTCTCCAGTATTCTGTTCCTCTAATTATAAAGGCCAGCATTACATTAACCTTTTTGATTATTTTCTGCACCTGTCCATGACATTCTAATGACTATGTCGCTGGACCCCTAAGTCCCTTTGGACCTCCACAGTTTCGAGCATTTCATCATTTAGAAAGTATTCTGAAATATCCTCTATCTCCAAAGTGGATGACCTCACACTGGACTAAATTGAAATCCATTTGTCACAGTTTTGCCCATTCATTTATTATATTAATGCCTCTCTGTAATATTGTTCTTCCATCTGCACTGCGTACAATGTTGCCCATCTTGGTGTTATCAACTTGTACACTAACTATTTCCAGTTACCAATATTAGTCTCCCTTTACCAAATGGTTTTGACTGTACGACCTGTATTATCAAGTAAGACGTTTCAGAATTAGTTGCTCTGAAACTACCTTGCTTGGGAGGATACTGAGAGGTGTAGATGAACACAGGGACCTTGAAGAGCATGTCCACAGATCTCTGACGGTCGATGGACAGGTAGATAAGTTGGTTAAAAGGCATACAGGATACTTTCCTGAATTAGCCGAGGCATAGACTGTAATAGTAGTGAGGTTATGCTAGAATTGTATATAACATTAGTTAGGCCACAACTTGAGTACTGCGTGCAGTTGTGGTCATCACATTACAGGAAAGATGTGATTGCACTGGAGATTCGTGACTCCCCGAAACCTTTCTAACATCTACAAGGCATAAGTCAGGAGTGTGATGGAATGCTCTCCACTTGCCTGGATGAGTGCAGCTCCAACAACACTCAAGAGGCTCAACACAACCCAGGAAAAAGCAGCCCACTTGATTGGCACATCGTCCACCACCTTAAACATTCACTCCCTCCACCACCAGCGCACCGTGGCTGCAGTGTGTACCATCCACAAGATGCACCTCCCAAACCCACGACCTCTACCACCTGGAAGGGCAAGGGCAGATGGCGCATATGAACACCGCAACCTGCACGCCCCCCTCCAAGTCACACACCATCTTTACTTGGAAATATATCTCCGTTCCTTCATCGTCGCTGGGTCAAAATCCTGGAACTCCCTTCATTGCAGCACCGTGGGAGAACCATCACCACAGGGACTGCAGCGGTTCAAGAAGACGGATCACCTCCATCATCTCAAGGGCAATTAGGATTGGGCAATACGTGCTGGCCTTTCCACTGACGCCGACATCCCATGAATGAATAAACAAAATGTTAGGATTTCCTTCAGCCTGAAACTGAATGTTGCTGATTGATTAATGGCGATTAGAACAAGTATTCAACTTTTTACAGAGTGTAATGAGTTTTGAGAAATTAATACAATAAACTATTTTGTAAAAATCAATCCATTGGAACAATTCTGCCTCCATGTTTCTACTGTTCCCTTCCATCCATGGGCCGCAATCTTACTGATAAGCTTACCGTGCGGCACTTTATGAAGCGCCTCTTGTAAGTCCACATTTATTGCATCAACTGCATTGCCTTCATCTACCCTCTCTGCTAATGTATCAAAACACTCTATCAGGTTAGTTGAACATGATTTGCCTTTAACAAATCCATGCCGTCTTTCCCTAATCAATCCACACTCGTCCAAGTGACTGTTAATTCAGTCCCGGATTATCGTTTGTTAAAGTTTCCCCACCAATGAGGTTAAACTGACTGGCCTATAGTTACTGAGGTAATCCTTGCATTCTTTTTTGAACAAGGGTGTAACATTTACAATTCTCCAGTCCTCTGGCACCACCCCCATACCTATGGATGTTTGGAAGATTATGGCCAGTACCTCCGCAATTTCCACCCTTACTTCCCTCAGCAATCTCGGCCGATCCCATCCGGACCTGATGACTTATCTACTTTAAGTCCAGCCAGCCTTTCAAATACCTCTTCTTCATCAATGTTTAGCCCATCCTGTATCTCAACTATATCTTCCTTTCCTGAGACTCTGGTAGCATCTTCTTCCTTGGTAAAGACAAATGCCACCACTCATTTAATACCTCGGCCATCCCCTCTGTCTCCACGAGTAGATCTCCTTTATGGTCCCTAATCAGAGGAGGGCTCTAACTACCCGTTTGATGTTCACATGCCTGTAGTATACTTATGGATTCTCTATTATGTTGGCAGCCAGTCCATTCTCATACTCTCTCTTTGCACCTATTATTTCATTTTTCACTTCCCCTCTGAACTTTCTTTATTCTGCCTGGTGAATGAATGAATAAAAAACAGTTACGATTTCCGTCAGTCTGAAACAAAAAGTTATTGGTTGATTAATGGCGATTTGAACAACTATTCGTCTTTTTACTGAGTTTTGATTAGTTTTGTTTAATTAACACAGTAAACTATTTTGTAAAAGTTAATTCCCTGAACGGGAACCAGAGCCGTCTCCCACACTGAAAGCATTTGCAGACGGCCGCTATATTCTGAGCATTTCCTTTAGCTGTTTGCATAGTAGAGGTTCCGTAGTGTAGTGGTTATCACGTTCGCTTAATCCAACCTAACAATTCCCCAGTTCAAAACCAAACAGCAGTGTTATCCACTAAAAATCAATTAATATGAAATGAGCAAGAATTCACTCTGTGGTTAAATATGAATAAAACACAGCACCGACGGGTACGGTAGCATAGTGGTTATGTTACTGGACAAATAATCCAGAAACCTGAAATAATAACCACAAAGTCATGAGTTCTATTCCCACCACAGTAGCTGGAGAATTAAAATTCAATTAATTAAATAAAATCTGGAATTAAAATACTAGTATCAGTAATGGTGGCCATGAAACTACTGGATTGTTGTAAAAACCCATCTGCTTCACTAATGTCATTCAGGGAACGAAATCTGCCGCCCTTACCCTGTCTGGCCCACACGTGACACCAGACCCACAGCAATGTGGTTGATTCTTAATTGCCAACTCAAATGGCCAAGCAAGCAACTCAGTTGTAAAAATCTCGATTAAAAAAGTCATAATCAGAATAAAACCGGACCGACCACAAGGCACCGGACAGAACAAAGGCAGTCGACCCTGCAAATTCCTCCTGACCAACATCTGGGGACTTGTGCCAAAATTGGGAGAGCTGTCTCACAGATTAGTCAAGCCCGACACAGCCAAACTCACAGAATCATAACTTTCAGCCAACGTCCCAGACTCTTCCATCACCATCCCCTGGTATGTCCTGTCCCACCGGCAGGGCAGACCGACCAGAGGTAGAGGCACAGTGATATACAGTCAGGAGGGAGTGGCCCTGGGAGTCCACAACATTGACTCTGGATCTCATGGCATCAGGTGAAACATGGGCAAGGAAACCTCCTGCTGATTGCGACCGAGCGCCCTCACCACCAACTTCTCAAGGGCAATTCGAGATGGGCAATAAATGCCGGCCTCGCCAGTGACGCCCACATCCCATGAACGAATAAAAATACCTCACAGAACCGGTCCATTTTCTTTAGAGTTCTACACATTCAAACACGACACAGACACCGACAGTGTCGCTGCCTCACTCCCGTTTCATGCCCTGACGATGCAGAAAGTCCCTCTCAAAGCAACACATTGCGAATGATTTCAGTTGATCTGTGAGAGATCATTAAAGGATCCTGCAGCATTGCAGACCCGGCAAAAACACATCGATGTTCGATGTTCCCCAGGTCCCAGATTGAGTGAGGCCACGACAGCAAATACTTTCAGGCTGCCTGTCCGGCCCCGCTCTGTCCAATCACAAGTTGCTGGCGGGAAGCTGCAATTGCAGCTTCAGACAGCGCATTACTGCCCATTCCTGGAAAACAAGATAACACGCAAGCTTTGACAACACATCGCAGGCATCGTCTGTCCCGTAGTTGTTGCTCCGGTGCAAAGACAGAACTTGCCAGTTGTTTCAAAATTTACAGCCTGAACAGAGACGTGAATCCTGGATCCTCAGATCACTACCCGTTTATAAAAAGTCTGATGTTTTAACCTACTGAACTATGCAGGCTCGCTAGTTGTTAAGTTTCCATCGTAAATATTCATAGTTGGAGTCTGAATTATCCCTCTTGGGCGAGGGTCCCGGTTATAAAATTCTCAGCAACGTGTTGTGGAGAATTCTTGTTTCTGTTGAACATGATGTAAGAAACATGGTCAGTGAACTTGTGAGTTTACAATTCTTCTTGTTTGTGCCTAAATGACTTGTCATTCGTTAGCACCAATTAAAATAACACTTTACCCACGGTTCAAAAGCTGAACTTGTCCCACACGGGAGCTGGAAAAGGCCTCTCGACCTTTCAGTGTATTAACATCTGTAAGCTGAATAATTCCCCCCGTTACACAGTGACAGCAGGCAGCATATTTCCCTTCCAAATTTTCCCCACACGAAACTTCCAACCGATGAATATCCGTTTAACGAAAAGAAGAATTGTATTTTTGGTTATTTTGATTTAAAGACCTCGTCCCGGCCCCTTTGCCATAGCCCCCTCTCCCCTTATAAACAAGTGAACTCGCACCTGCTATTGCAAGACCCAAGTGCCGAAATGGTAATACTAAGAAGTAGATGCGATATGGAACATACCAATTGTGCCTTGAACTCTGGTCAAAATGTTCGGAGTAAAATGTTCGACTGTTCGAGGAGAGGCTCAATCTCACAACCTGGACATTTCTGAAGCTCATAAAAGTACCGCACGCTGACCGCTTGCGCTACAAGAGCAGCGCACAATCCGTAATATCAGTGCTCCCGTCAAACAGCTTCATTTTCGGTCTCTCAATTATCGCTTCGTGATCTTTCTCCGATTTCTCCAAGAAGCCTCCAATCAAGATGTACTTCGTTAAATATCCACAGTGACCTTTAAAAGCCGTGGAATCAGAAACAAAACCCCAGACGATAAAAAAAAAATATATTATTGTTAACTTAAGGACAATTTTTGATAGTACTTTAAGGAGGATTTGGGGAAACTGTGAGATGAAACGAATAAACTCGATCTGGACTGTCGTTGATTGCAGAGATGGGCGTTATTTCATTTGAAACCGTAGCTCGGAACTTTCTGATGGAGAAGTGTGTCAGAAGATTGTGGTTAGTGGCAGTTGCCGGGGAGATCTAGAGGAGAGGGAGAAAAGTCAAAGTCACAGCTGTGACAGATCAAGTGCTCCGCTTATCTGTAATATTTAAAATGTAATGTACAATACAGGGCAAACCGAATTGGTATCGGTTATCAAAAATACTGAAGGATGCAGGTTCAAAGTGGGATTTGTAAAAGAGGGAACGGATTTAATCGCCAGACCGAAATCATTCCACATGAATCTGAAGCGTCTTGGGGAAAACGGCAGTGCGAACTGTTATATTCGTGTCATGACTTGAAAGGCCTTCCAAATACCGACAGTATCTTTGAACGAGTTGTGCAGCAAAACCGCGATAGAAGCTGCTTTGCATTTGTCAAACGTGTAGGTGACGATTTGGGGTTATTAAGGATCGATTTCAATTATTTGAAATCTCACCATACGTCATGACCCGAAAATCGACTGTAAAATCGAGTTTTTCCTCTAAGTCGTGAATTGAAGGGAAAGGCGCATCAAACAGATTCGGGAAATGAAGAGCAGAATATGTGGGTGAAACTTGCACGAGTGAAAATCCCTGTTTGTCGGAAGATTCAGTCCCCAGTGGTGGAGAGGGTTGATATTTCGAGCTGTTATTCACCAGCCTCAATTTCAGTAATTTCCCGTTGCTGACAATGAGATGAGTCGCAATGAGCAGGTCCAATGAGCCGGTCTGCAACACAGGCCAATGTCTCAGTGCAGCTCATGATCCAGTCACTGGGCTCCATTATAGCCTCTCCTGTCAGCAACACACAAAGAGAAATTGTAAATCTGAAACAGAAAGACATCATGTATAAAACTTCATATCAACCACCAGGTTTTCCCTCTTTTCAGCTTTTAAAACCATCTGTTTCACAATTTGTCAAACCCGTCACTAAGTATCGGAACAAATATACCCACTGAGGTTTCGGGGTTGTTACTGGTTCATTTATATCAGTGAGTGACATTTTTTAAACTCGGTGAGGATCTAAACCTGAGGTAAGAGCCTGGGATAGACAAGAGATTCTTCAATGTATCAAGTTAAATTACACTGATTCATCCAACACTGCACATCACATCCCTTAAACATTGTTATCAGTTACTATATAAAACTGGTGAGGGTGGAAATGGGAAATAACGGAAAAAAACCTTCATTGTATCAAACTTATTATTATTATTATTATACGAACAATGCACAGCCTTATCCCTTAAAAAAGACACAATGTAAAACCAGTCGCCAGTCCCTGATTGTTCCTCTTCCGGTTTTTAGTTTCAGCACCGCAATAAATAACACTTTGCTATAAAGTTCTGCTCAATAGTTCTTTACTGTCAGAGAGTGAATTGGCTGATCCCCTAATTTATTTAATGTAACAAACACAAGCACATATAATCATCGGTGTATCAACGCATTGATGGATACACAAAGATAAACACAGCGAGAAATGCAGGAAGTATCGGGATGCACAGGTAAACGGACAAGCGAAATATACAAAATAAAACGGTCAGAACCCCGAACAGACAATAACGTGTCTCTGATAGATATTAGTGAGAGGAGGTGTGGGCGGATAGCAAGCAATTGGCGCTGTGGCTTAGCTGGTGGAAGCATCTATCTAGTAAACAAGGGATCCTAAGTTCAACGCCCACCAGTGTCTTATGCAACTTATTATTTTCACCTAATTTGTGGAATGAAGCGACAAAATAACTCTGTGGTGTTTGTATTTGATCAGGTTTCAGGCAGAAACAGATATCAAGAAGACTGCTCAAAAACGCCCTTTCATTATTCAGACAGACCTCTCATAGAATGTGTCTGTAACACGTTCATTTAAGGACACGTTCTTGTTTCTAGTCTCGTTGGGGTCGGGATATAATTCACGATTTGAAGTTTAAACCCGGAAGTAGTCCTAATTTGGACCGAGATTTGTGATCTTGACAAGCGGTGCAAACATTTGCAAACTGGAAAATGAAAGTCCCCAAATCACTCCACCTGAATCCCGGGGCCCTGATGAAATATATCCCAGGCTGTTAATAGAAGCAAGGAAGGAAATAGCGGAGGCTCTGACCATCGTTTTCCAATCCTCCCTGCTTACAGGTGTGATGCCGGAGGATTGGAGGACTGCTAAAGATGTACCGTTGTTTAAAAAGGGAGAAAATGATCGATCGAGTAATTACTGGCCAGTCAGAATAACCTCGGTCAGGCTGAAGGTATTCCATTAAATCTACACTGTACTTCCTCCACAGCCAATACTGGGAGGAGGGGACTTTTGACTGACAAGCCTCAGCTACACCAGGAGAGCAGACCCACGCTCTCTCTTATTCCTGGGATATGCTACTTTTGAAAAAAAAGGTGAGTATCTCTGTACCTTTAAACTCTCTGTCTCTCTGCACAGGTATTGAAAGTGTATTGTAGGACGGTGTGAGTGTCTTTATACCTTTAAATTCTCTGTTTCACTGCACAGCATTGACAGTGTATTGTAGGATGGTGTGAATGGGATGAGGGTCAGTGCGGCGAAGTGTAGCCGATTGGGAGCAGCGCCCATTTGCGGGCTGAATATTGCACGCTTGATTTTCTCGCTCCCTTCTTTCTTTCTCTCTTTCTTTCTTTCATCGTCTTCTATCACATCCTTTCTTTCACTTTCATTTCATTTCTCTTATTTCATTCTTTTTCTTTCTGCCTCCAGCACCTTTGTCTTTATCCTTCTTTGTTCCCTCACGTGTCTCTACTGAAAGATCCAAAATTCCGACCCGTTGCTTCTTCCAGCTTTTTTTCCTTCCACAATCATGGTCCATTTCATTGATACTTTACTGCGGCTTTGCCTACTCTAACACTCACTTTCACAGTCTTACACCTTTAAGTTTGCTCTACATCGACCGATGTTCCAAGGGGACACATGTCCCGTTCTCACCAATGTTTATTTGTGCCTTGAAACCAATCGATACATTTCGATCCCCGTGACTGTTCCAGAGACAAGCACTAGGAAAGCAGGGCGAGCATTCGGAAGGACAGCGGCAGACTTTCCCGTGAAATTTTCTTGGGGTATCTTGTGACTCGGGGGATGTTAACTGAAGAACTGGGTTTTGTTTTCATGGTCGTTGCCGCTTTTCCTCGAGTGGTTGATGTGCGGGAGAGACGGGCGGCGCTACATAGCTGTGAATGACGGCTGAAAGGTGCACTTTTGGCAATCTGGGCGGTGCAGTAAGATCAGAAATGTTCCGCTTGATCTTAATCGTTCTGTGGAAGTGTCAGATTGAATCGGAACGAGGAGAAATGAAAAGAGCGGCAGTGGCGAAAAAGTGTCGGTTGCAGGATGTTGGTCGTGAGCGAAAGGTCCTTTGAATGTCCGGCGCGGAGGGGATTTAGTTCGGAAACGGCAGATTTTCAAGCGCGTCGGGAAAGTGAAGTGTAAGCTGCGTCTTTGGATCAAATTGAGTGTTTTCAGGAAAACAGCCATTGTGAAATCACAAAAATTAAAACAGAAAATGCTGGAAACAATCAGCAGGCCAGGCAGCGCCTGTGGAGAAAGAAACAGAGGTAACGTTTCAGCTCTATGACCTTTATCATCAGAAAGTATTGACTTGGTGTGTGTGGGAGAGTAGCTTAGTGGGTTAAGATGCTGGTTTCGCTTTTCGAAATATGTGGATTTGAATCCCACCGCTGCTGCAATTTATGAAGCCGTTTACTTTGACCTTTTCACCAAAAAAGCGCTTTTTCGCATTGCTGGCTGACATCTGTTTGTGCAAATCAGCAAAGTCTGGATTGCTACCGAACTGTTCCTTCCACGGAGGTGTTGGGAGTGTCAGGTGTGATCTGGGTGAAGTTTTAATCAAAGTGCACAATGGTGCCGTGGTAAACCGAGTGTCCCTTATGATCAGCACAAGAGGAAAAATATGTACATGATTATGAATTCCTTCTTTGCCTCCTGCTAGTTATTATAATCAGGGAATGTACATGAGCAGGTCGATTTACGTCACGCTGCGGGCGCTTTGCATCGCCTCCTACAAATAGAACAGAGTCGTAGAAAGAGGCCATTCGGCACATCGAGTCCGTGCCAGCTGGACCCCCCACACCCTTTCCCTGTAGCCCTTGATTTCTTTTCGTTTCAAATACTTATCCAGTTCCCTTTTGAAAGCCATGATTGAATCTGCCTCCACCACCCCCTCGGGCGGTGTATTCCAGATAATAAACACTAGCTGTGTATAGAAGTTTATCCTCATGTCAACTTTGGTTCTTTTGCCAAACACCTGAAATCTATGTCCTTTGGTCCTTGACCCTTCCACCAATGGGAACAGTTTCTCTCTATCTACTCTGTCCAGACCCTTCATGATTTTGAATACCTCGATCAAATCTCCTCACAACCGTCTCTGTTCGAAGGAGAACAATCCCAGCTTCTCCAGTCTATCTATGTAACTAAAGTCCCTCAGCCCTGGAACCTTTCCAGTAATCTCTTCTGTGGGGGATTCGGCATTACCATCGCCGAATTCTCCGCCTTCAACATTCCAGTGGTCACCATAAACCAGAAACTGAACTGGACCAGCCACATAAATACAATGGCTATAAGAGCAGCTCAGAGGCCGGGTATTCTTCGGCGAGTGACTCACCTCCTGACTCCCCAAAGCCGTTCCACCATCGACAAGGTGAAAGTCAGGAGTGTGATGGAATACTCATGTGATGGTCATCGACCTGAAATGTTAACTCTGTTTCTATATCTAAACTTTCTGCCTGACCTGCTGAGGATTCCACATTTTCTGTTTTTATTTCAGATTGGCAACATAGCCAGTATTTTCATGTTTAATAAAAGGGCTTTAGCAGACTTCTGTATGTGATGAGGTGGCCGAGAGGTTAAGGCGATGGATTGTTAATCTATTGTGCGCTGCACGTGGTGTTTCAAATCCCATTCTCGTCGTTATTGTGTTTAAAACTTGTTTCTCTCATTCAGAAGATTTGTTTCAAATCCCATCTTTCTCGAGACGGCAGACGGAGGTTTTTGCATTGTTTGCTGAAATCAGCAACAGTTTCTTCCACTCAGGTGTTGAGATTGTAAGGTCGCGAAGTATCAAAATGTGCGGTGGTGTCATTGCAAAAAGAGTAAATCTTGTGGTCAAAGCAAGAAAAACTTCGATTTATGTCCAGATCATTCCGTGTCTGTGTCTGTTTAAAAGGGATGTGCTGTCAGTCCCGGATCACTCCGTGTCTGTGTCTGTTGAAAAGGGATGTGCTGTTAGTCCCGCATCACTCCATGTCTGTGTCTGTTTAAAAGGGATGTGCTGTTAGTCCCGCATCACTCCGTGTCTGTGTCTGTTGAAAAGGGATGTGCTGTTAGTCCCGCATCACTCCGTGTCTGTGTCTGTTGAAAAGGGATGTGGTGTTAGTCCCGCATCACTCCGTGTCTGTGTCTGTTGAAAAGGGATGTGCTGTTAGTCCCGCATCACTCCGTGTCTGTGTCTGTTGAAAAGGGATGTGCTGTTAGTCCCGCATCACTCCGTGTCTGTGTCTGTTTAAAAGGGATGTGGTGTTAGTCCCGCATCACTCCGTGTCTGTGTCCGTTGAAAAGGGATGTGCTGTAAGTCCCGGATCACTCCGTGTCTGTGTCTGTTGAAAAGGGATGTGCTGTTAGTCCCGGATCACTCCGTGTCCGTGTCTGTTGAAAAGGGATGTGCTGTAAGTCCCGGATCATTCTGTGTGCGTTTCACCCGATTTTCTTGATACCTTTTCCCTTCTGAACTGAAATGACGATCCTCTCTCGAGAAGAAGGTTCACCGCCTGCTTCGGGCAACTGGTCGGAAAAATAACAAAAACTGATGAGACCAAGTTCATTCTGCAGAATTTAAGCTACAGATTGGGAGAGATTCTTTCTTGTGTCTTGAAATCTTGCAAGAGAAGATTGGACACCAATTAAAAGCACCGGCCACGATGTAGATTCTCTAATTCTGGGAAAGAGATAAATGTGGTCAATTAACTCCAATCAGTCTATTTCAGCGAGCAGAATTCAAACCTGTGCAGGAAAACCTCAATTGAATTTTGTGTCTAACCCTTTAAACACTCGGCCACCGCAGCTGTAAACGGCATGCTCATTCAGATTGGATTCCAAATGGACACATGCAGCTCTGAAGAACGCGTGCATTGAGAGTGCAGGGCTCGAATTCTCACCCGTTATGCTGGAAGACCTTAGTTCGATTCCTGATCAATGCAGGATCTTTCTGCAATCTGCACCAATGAGGAGCTGAGGAACATGACGCCCATTTCGCCCCTCGAGCCTGTTCCGCAATTCAATGAAATCATGGCTAATACGTAACTAACTCCATATAATCGCCTTTGCCCCATGTCCCTTTTTCACTTCGGTTAACAAAAATCTGTTAATCTCAGGTTTAAAATTAACAATTCAACTCGCATCAACTGCCGTTTGCGGAAGAGAGTTCCAAACTTCTACCTCCCTTTGCTTGCAGAGGTGTTTCCCAACTTCACTCCTGGAAGTCCTGACCCTAATGTTAAGGCTATGTCCCCAAGTCCTAGACACCCCAAACGGCGGAAATAGTTTTTCTCTGTCTACTCCATCAGTTCCGCTGAATATTTTGAAAAGTTCGATCAAATCAGCCCTTGATCTACTAAATTCGAGGTATACCCCAGGTTTTGTATTCTCTCCGCGTAACTTAACCGTTGGGGTCCAGGTAACAGGGTCTAGTAAATCGACGCTGCACTCCCTCCACAGCCAATATATCCTTCCTAAGGTGCGTTGCCCAGAACTGAAGACAATACTCCAGGTGTGGTCTAACCAGAGCTTTGTATAGCTGTAGCATAATGCATATCCCCTTGTATTCTGGTCCTCTGGATAGAAAGACCAACATTTCATTAAACTTTTTGATTATTTTTTGTACCTGTCCATGACATTTTAATGATGTATGTTGATGGACACCGAAGTCTTTTTGGACCTCCAATGTTTCGAGCTTTTCACCATTTAGAAAATATTCTGATCTGTCCTTTTAGGTCCAAAGTGGATGACCTCACACTTGAATAAATTGATATCGATTTGCCACAATTTTGCCCATTCATTTATTATATTAATGCCTCTCTGTAATTTTATGCTTTCATCTGCACTGCTTACAATGCTGCCCACCTTGGTGTCATCGGCAAACTTGGATATGTGGCTTTCTATCCCGTCATCTAATATCCGCCTGAATTGGGAAAAATGCACATTTAGCTTCAATCTCCTCATCATCTTGAGACATTTTATTTGCTTCATGTCTGTTGCGCCGACGAAACTTCGGCATTCAGTCCACTGGAGCTCAAACATGCTCCGGATACAATTCAGTTCCACCAACAGCAACACTGAAAAGATGTGACAAGCCAATTGGTGACTTTTCACTAAAAGGAGCAACACAGGAGGGCTCGTCTGTGATTTGAACCCGGGACCTCTCACATATCACTTAATGAAACCCCCTAAGTGAGAGTCATACCCCTAGACCAACGAGCCGCTCTTGTTTTAATTGTGCAGCCAGAGTAAAGGTTCGTTGCGTCCCACAGCCGATCGGCCATCCTTTCAGACCACTTCTATCCATCCAATCTCGTTTTCTATTCGGGTGTACAGCAATATCAAGTTGGACACGAACTATTTCCAGTCACCAATATTAGTCTCCCTTTACCAAATTGGTTTCGAGTGTACGACTTGAGTTATCAAGTAAGGCGTCTCAGAATTAGTTGCTCTTAAACTACATTGCTTGCGAGGATACTGAGAGGTGTGTCGATTTACGGCACGCTCTGTTCCCTTTGCATCACCTCCTAAACATCGAGTTGAATCATCGAAAGGTTACAGCACGGAAAGACTCCATTCGGCCCATCGAGTCCGGGCTAGCTCTCTGCAAGAGCAAACCAGCTAGAACCACTCCCCCGCCTTTCCCCGAAGCCCTGCTTTATTTTCCTTTCAAGTACTTATCCATTTCCCCTTTGAAGGCCATGATTGAATCTGCCTCCACCACCCCCTCGGGCAGTGTATTCCAGATCCTAACCACTCGCTGTGTAAAAAAGTTTTTCCTCATGTCACCTTTGGTTCTTTTGCCAATCACCTTAAATCTACTCTGTCCAGACCCTTCATGATTTTGAATACCTCGATCAAATCTCTACAAAACCGTTTCTGTTCCAAGGAGAACAACCCCAGATTCTCCAGTCTATCCACGGAACTAAAGTCCCTCATCCCTGGAATTATGATAGTAATTTTTTTCTGCACCCTCTCTGAGGCCTTCACATCTTTTCTGAAGTGCGGTGTCCCGAACTGGACACAATACTCCAGTTGTGTTCGAACCAGTGTGTTATGAAGTTTCATCCTGACTTATATACTTTTGTACTTTTGTACTCTATACATCTATTTATAAAGCCCAGGATCCCATATGCTTTTTAACCGGTTTCTCAACCTGCCCTGCCACATTCACTGATTTGTACACATAAACCCCTCTTTGTTCCCGTGCCGCTTTTACATTTGTGCCCTTGAATTTATATTGCCTCTCCTCGTCCTTCTGACCAAAATGTATCACTTCGCATTTTTCTGCGTAAAATTTCATCTGCCACGTCTCCGCCCATGCCACCAGCCTACCTATATCCTTTGAAGTCTATCACTATCCTTATCAGTGTTTACTACCCTTCCAAGGTTTGTTTCATCTGCAAATTTTGAAATTGTGCCCTGTGCACTCAAGTCCAAGTGACTAATATATATCAAGGAAAGCATTGTTCCCAGCACTGATCCCTGGGGAACACCACTGTATAACTCTCTCCATGATGTGGAGATGCCGGTGATGGACTGGGGTGGACAAATGTATGGAATCTTACAACACCAGGTTATAGTCCAACAGTTTTATTTGAAAATCACAAGCTTTCGGAGGCTTTCTCCTTCGTCAGGTGAGTGTGGGATTCCATGAAGGTTACCACATTTTTTGTCAGAGAACAATGCCTGGTGATTACAGATAATCTTTCCAACTGCCCGTTGTCAAGCCAATCAGAGAGAGAGACATTACATACAGCACTAATGAATATACAAACGGTCAGAACCCAAGAACAGAGAGCGAGAGAGAGAGAGAAACATCCAAAAGGAAGAGAAAGAGAGAGAATGACCGGTTGTATTAAAAACAGATAACTCTTTTTTCGCTGGTGGGGTTACGTGTAGCGTGACATGAACCCAAGATCCCGGTTGAGGCTGTCCTCATGGGTGCGGAACTTGGCTATCAATTTCTGCTCGACGATTTTGCGTTGTCGTGTGTCTCGAAGGCCACCTTGGAGAACGCTTACCCGAAGATCGGTGGCTGAATGTCCATGACTGCTGAAGTGTTCCCCGACTGGGAGGGAACCCTCCTGTCTGGCGATTGTTGCGCGGTGTCCGTTCATCCGTTGTCGCAGTGTCTGCATGGTCTCGCCAATGTACCATGCTCCGGGGCATCCTTTCCTGCAACGTATGAGGTAGACAACGTTGGCCGAGTCTCAGGAGTATGAACCATGTACCTGGTGGGTGGTGTCCTCTCGTATGATGGCGGTATCTGTGTCGATGATCTGGCATGTCTTGCAGAGGTTGCCGTGGCAGGGTTGTGTGGTGTCGTGGACGCTGTTCTCCTGAAAGCTGGGTAATTTGCTGCGAACGATGGTCTGTTTGAGGTTGGGTGGCTGTTTGAAGGCGAGTAGTGGAGGTGTGGGGATGGCCATAGCGAGGTGTTCGTCGTCATCGATGACATGTTGAAGGCTGCAGAGAAAATGGCGTAGTTTCTCCGCTCCGGGGAAGTACTGGACGATGAAGGGTACTCTGTTGGTTTCGTCCCGTGTACTCAGGACACAGCAGACCAGCTACGATATACCGCCAAACAGGCGAGGCAATGGAACTACGCTGCCTACATCAAAACCAAGGGCAGGAAGCTTGAGAAACTCAGCATCACCACCAGCATCAACCAAGCCTCCCCCGGTACCACGGTTGCAATCACAGAGAAGTCTATCGTCAACTTGTCCGACCACACCCTTCAACCAGACAAAATCAAAGTTCTCAGCCGAGGGCTCAATTTCTGCCCCACCACGAAAATGCACCCCATTGGTCTCGCAGCGGACACAGAGGAATTCATCAGGGGAATGAGGCTCTGGGAATTCTTCCACAAATCCCAAGATTTCAGCAGCGAAACCAATGAGACAATCAACGATCCGGAACAGCAGGCAGAGGGATCCGCGGTACAGCAACCGAAGAAGAAAGAGTCAAACTGGACTCCTCCGGAGGGTCGCTGCCCTAAGCTTGACATGTATGCCCAAGCTGTCAGGAGATGCGTCAATGCCAGATTCATCAGCCACACTCACAAGACAGTCCAGAATTTCACCCGAGCACAACGCAAAGTCATCGACGCTCTTAAGGCTAACCGCAACATCGTCATCAAACCAGCGGACAAAGGAGGAGCCATTGTCATACAGAACAGAATGGACTATTGCAAAGAAGCATACCGACAACTGGACAACCAGGAACACTACAGATGGTTACCCGCAGATCCGACCAAAGAACACACCCATCAGCTCAACAAACTGATCAAGACCTTCGATCCAGACCTTCAAAACATCCTATTCACTCTCATCCCACGTACTCCCCGCGTGGGAGACTTCTACTGCCTCCCAAAGATACACAAAGCCAACACACCTGGACGTCCTATCGTATCAGGCAATGGAACCCTGTGTGAGAACCTCTCTAGATGCGTCGAGGTCATCCTGAAACTCATCGTACAGGGAACCCCCAGCTTCTGTCGCGACACTGCAGACTTCCTACAAAAACTCAGCACCCACGGACCAGTTGAACCAGGAACATTTCTCACCACGATGGTCTCGGCACTCCACACCAGTATCCCCCACCATGACGGCATCCCTGCGAAAGCCTCAGTACTCAACACCAACAACAGCCAATCTCCAGACGCCATCCTACAACTCATCCGTTTCTCCTGGATCACAATGTCTTCACCTTCGACAACCAGTTGTCTTCCCAAGCACATGGAACAGCCATGGGGACCAAATTCGCACCCCAATACGCCAACATTTTCATGCACAAGTTCGAGCAGGACTTCTTCACTGCACAGGACCTCCAACCAACGCAATACACCAGATATATCGACGACATTTTCTTCCTATGGACCCACGGCGAAGAATCACTGAAGAGACTACACGATAACATCGACAAGTTCCATCCCACCATCAAACTCACCAATAACTACTCCTCAGAATCAGGTTCTTTCTTGGACACACGAATCTCCATCAAAGACGGGCACCTCAGCACCTCACTCTACTGCAAGCCCACGGACAACCTCACGATGCTCAACTTCTCCTGCTTCCACCCTAACCACGTCAAAGAGGCCATCCCTTATGGACAGGCCCTGCGAATACACAGGATCTGCTCAGACGAGGAGGAACGCGATGGACACCTACAGACGCTGAAAGGCGCCCGAGTAAGAACGGGATATGACGCTCGACTCGTCGATCGAAAGTTCCGATGGGCCACAGCGAAAAATCGCATCGACCTCCTCAGAAGACAAATACGGGACATAACCAACAGAGTACCCTTCGTCGTCCAGTACTCCCCCGGAGCGGAGAAACTACGCCATGTTCTCCGCAGCCTTCAACATGTCATCGATGATGACGAACACCTCGCTAAGGCCATCCCCACGCCTCCACTACTCGCCTTCAAACAGCCACCCAACCTCAAACAGACCATCGTTCGCAGCAAATTACCCAGCTCTCAGGAGAACAGCGTCCACGACACCACACAACCCTGCCACGGTAACCTCTGCAAGACATGCCAGATCATCGACACAGATACCACCATCATACGAGAGGACACCACCCACCAGGTACATGGTTCATACTCCTGTCACTCGGCCAACGTTGTCTACCTCATACGTTGCAGGAAAGGATGCCCTGGAGCATGGTACATTGGCGAGACCATGCAGACACTGCGACAACGGATGAACGGACACCGCGCAACAATCGCCAGACAGGAGGGTTCCCTCCCAGTCGGGGAACATTTCAGCAGTCAAGGACATTCAGCCTCCGATCTTCGGGTAAGCGTTCTCCAAGGTGGCCTTCGAGACACAGGACAACGCAAAATCGTCGAGCAGAAATTGATAGCCAAGTTCCGCACCCATAAGGACGGCCTCAACCAGGATCTTGGGTTCATGTCACGCTACATATAACCCCACCTGACGTAGAGTCATCCAGACTCAAGTCGGAGTTGGCTTGTTCTCCATACACAGATGCGGCCGGACCTGCTGCGATTTCCAACAAAAAAAAAGTTGTATGTTTTTAATACAAACCCCAGCATCTGCTACATTTGACCCCTTGTGACCCCACCTCAGTATTCTTGGATGTAATTTTCCCCTGACTAACCTGTTTGAACACCATTCACTCCTTTGATTGCTGTGATTATCTCTCTGCCGAGGTGTGATAAAGGGCAGTTAGAAAGATTATCTGTAATCACCAGGCATTGTTCTCTGACTATATGCTGTGCCTATATGCATCTCTTCACTTCACCTGACGGAGAAGCGAAGCTCTGAAAGCTTGTGATTTCAAATAAAGCTGTTGGACTATAACCTGGTGTTGTGTGACTCCTTACATTTGTCCACCCCAGTCCATCACCGGCATCTCCACATCATGGCTACTTTTAAACAGACACAGAGTGATCCGGGACTGACAGCACATCCCTTTTAAACAGACACAGACACGGAATGATCCGGACATAAATCATAATTATGGTATCGAAATTTTTCTTGCGTTGACCACAAGATTTACTCTTTTTGCAATGACACCACCGCACATTTTGATACTTCGCGACCTTACAATCTCAACACCTTAGTGGAAGGAACTGTTGCTGATTTCAGCAAACAATGCAAAAACCTCCGTCTGCCGTTTCGAGAAGGATGGGACTTCAAACAAACCTTCTGGATGGACTGAATTGGAAAAACAAGATTTAAACACAATAACAACGAGAATGGGACGCGAACCCACGCGTATAGATTAACAATCCATCGTCTTAACCTCTCGGCTACCTCGTCATATGTAAAAACCTGCTCAAGCCCTTTTATTAAACATGAAAATACTGGCTATGTTGCCAATCTGAAATAAAAACAGAAAATGTGGAATCCTCAGCAGGTCAGGCAGAAACTTTCGATATAGAAACAGAGTTAACATTTCAGATCGATGTCCATCAAGAGTATTCCATCACACTCCTGACTTTCACCTTGTCGATGGTGGAATGGCTTTGGGGAGTTAGGAGGTGAGTCACTCGCCTCCGAATACCCGGCCTCTGAGCTGCTCTTATAGCCTTTGTATTTATGTGGCTGGTCCAGTTCAGTTTCTGGTTTATGGTGACCACTGGAATGTTGATGGCGGAGAATTCGGCGATGGTAATGCCGAATCCCCCACAGAAGAGATTACTGGAAAGGTTCCAGGGCTGAGGGACTTTAGTTACATAGATAGACTGGAGAAGCTGGGGTTGTTCTCCTTCGAACAGAGACGGTTGTGAGGAGATTTGATAGAGATATTCAAAATCATGAAGGGTCTGGACAGAGTAGATAGAGAGAAACTGTTCCCATTGGCGGAAGGGTCAAGGACCAGGTGATTGGCAAAAGAACCAAAGTTGACATGAGGATAAACTTCTATACACAGCTAGTGTTTATTATCTGGAATACACCGCCCGAGGGGTTGGTGGAGGCAGATTCAATCATGGCTTTCAAAAGGGAACTGGATAAGTATTTGAAACGAAAAGAAATCAAGGGCTACAGGGAAAGGGTGTGGGGGGTCCAGCTGGCACGGACTCGATGTGCCGAATGGCCTCTTTCCGTGCTGTAACCTTTCTATGATTCTATTCTATTTGTAGGAGGCGATGCAAAGCGCCCGCAGCGTGACGTAAATCGACCTGCTCATGTACATTCCCTGATTATAATAACTAGCAGGAGGCAAAGAAGGAATTCATAATCATGTACATATTTTTCCTCTTGTGCTGATCATAAGGGACACTCGGTTTACCACGGCACCATTGTGCACTTTGATTGAAACTTCACCCAGATCACACCTGACACTCCCAACACCTCCGTGGAAGGAACAGTTCGGTAGCAATCCAGACTTTGCTGATTTGCACAAACAGATGTCAGCCAGCAATGCGAAAAAGCGCTTTTTTGGTAAAGAGGCCAAAATGAACATGCTCCACAAATTGTGGCAGCGGTGGGATTCAAATCCACATATTTCATAAAGGAAACCAGCATCTTAAACCACTAAGCTACTCTCCCACACACACCAAGTCAATACTTTCTGATGATAAAGGTCATAGAGCTGAAACGTTACCTCTGTTTCTTTCTCCACAGGCGCTGCCTGGCCTGCTGAGTGTTTCCAGCATTTTCTGTTTTAATTTTTGTGATTTCACAATGGCTGTTTCCTGAAAACACTCAATTTGATCCAAAGACGCAGCTCACACTTCACTTTCCCGACGCGCTTGAAAATCTGCCGTTTCCGAACAAAATCCCCTCCGCGCCGGACATTCAAAGGACCTTTCGCTCACGACCAACATCCTGCAACCGACACTTTTTCGCCACTGCCGCTCTTTTCATTTCTCCTCGTTCCGATTCAATCTGACACTTCCACAGAACGATTAAGATCAAGCGGAACATTTCTGATCTTACTGCACCGCCCAGATTGCCAAAAGTGCACCTTTCAGCCGTCATTCACAGCTATGTAGCGCCGCCCGTCTCTCCCGCACATCAACCACTCGAGGAAAAGCGGCAACGACCATGAAAACAAAACCCAGTTCTTCAGTTAACATCCCCCGTGTCACAAGATACCCCAAGAAAATTTCACGGGAAAGTCTGCCGCTGTCCTTCCGAATGCTCGCCCTGCTTTCCTAGTGCTTGTCTCTGGAACAGTCACGGGGATCGAAATGTATCGATTGGTTTCAAGGCACAAATAAACATTGGTGAGAACGGGACACGTGTCCCCTTGGAACATCGGTCGATGTAGAGCAAACTTAAAGGTGTAAGACTGTGAAAGTGAGTGTTAGAGTAGGCAAAGCCGCAGTAAAGTATCAATGAAATGGACCATGATTGTGGAAGGAAATAAAGCTGGAAGAAGCAACGGGTCGGAATTTTGGATCTTTCAGTAGAGACACGTGAGGGAACAAAGAAGGATAAAGACAAAGGTGCTGGAGGCAGAAAGAAAAAGAATGAAATAAGAGAAATGAAAAGAGAATGAAAGAAAGGATGTGATAGAAGACGATGAAAGAAAGAAAGAGAGAAAGAAAGAAGGGAGCGAGAAAATCAAGCGTGCAATATTCAGCCCGCAAATGGGCGCTGCTCCCAATCGGCTACACTTCGCCGCACTGACCCTCATCCCATTCACACCATCCTACAATACACTGTCAATGCTGTGCAGTGAAACAGAGAATTTAAAGGTATAAAGACACTCACACCGTCCTACAATACACTTTCAATACCTGTGCAGAGAGACAGAGAGTTTAAAGGTACAGAGATACTCACCTTTTTTTTCAAAAGTAGCATATCCCAGGAATAAGAGAGAGCGTGGGTCTGCTCTCCTGGTGTAGCTGAGGCTTGTCAGTCAAGAGTCCCCTCCTCCTGTATTGGCTGTGGAGGAAGTACAGTGTAGATTTAATGGAATACCTTCAGCCTGACCGAGGTTATTCTGACTGGCCAGTAATTACTCGATCGATCATTTTCTCCCTTTTCAAACAACGGTACATCTTTAGCAGTCCTCCAATCCTCCGGCATCACACCTGTAAGCAGGGAGGATTGGAAAACGATGGTCAGAGCCTCCGCTATTTCCTTCCTTGCTTCTATTAACAGCCTGGGATATATTTCATCAGGGCCCCGGGATTCAGGTGGAGTGATTTAGGGACTTTCATTTTCCAGTTTGCAAATGTTTGCACCGCTTGTCAAGATCACAAATCTCGGTTCAAATTAGGACTACTTCCGGGTTTAAACTTCAAATCGTGAATTATATCCCGACCCCAACGAGACTAGAAACAAGAACGTGTCCTTAAATGAACGTGTTACAGACACATTCTATGAGAGGTCTGTCTGAATAATGAAAGGGCGTTTTTGAGCAGTCTTCTTGATATGTTTCCGCCCGAAACCTGATCAAATACAAACACCACAGAGTTATTTTGTCGCTTAATTTCACAAATTCGGTGAAAATAGTAAGTTGCGCAAAGCAGGACTGGTAATTGAACCCAGGATCCCCTAGTTTACTTAACAGATGCTTTAACCAACTAAGCCACGGCGCTAATTGATGGCAACCTGTGGACACCTCCTCTCACTAATATCTACCAGCGACACGTTACTGTCTATCAGGGTTCCGACCGTTTTATTTTGTATATTTCGCTTGTCCGTTTACCTGTGCATCCCGACACTTCCTGCATTTCTCGCTGTGTTTATCTTTGTGTATCCATCAATGCGTTGATACACCGATGATTATGTGTGCTTGTGTTTGTTACATTAAATAAATTAGGGATCAGACAATTCTCCCTCTGACAGTAAAGAACTATTGAGCAGAACTTTATACCAAAGTATTATTTATTGCGGTGCTGAAACTAAAAACCGGAAGAGGAACAAACAGGGAAAAGGAGAAAAACCTGTGAGGGAAAATGAGGACAACAATCTAGGTTTTTACCAGTGCATTAAGAGAAAGAAGGGTGACTTAGAATAATGTGGGCCCCTTAAAGACAGATGGAGGTGATATTGTAATTGAATATCAGGAAATGGCAGAATTGCTAAATATTTACTTCACAGAAAAAAATGAAGCTAACATACCAGAGACACGAGGACAACTGTAAATAAATCATGGGGATTCAGTATAAGTAAAATAATGGCAATGGAGAAAATAATTAGATTAAAGACAGACAAATCTCCAGGACCTGATCGTTACCACCCGAGGGGACTAAGAGGAATAGGCGAGGAAATTGTACATGCTTCAGTCATGATCGTTCAAACTCTCTTGATTCAGGAATTGTTCCTTTGATTGAAACATTGTCAGTGTCTCCATTATTTAGGATGGGGAGCAGAGATGAAGTTGGAAATTATAGACCCATTAGTCTGACGTCTGTTGTGGGGAAGTTACCAGTATCTGTTATTAGGGAAAGAATGCCTGAGCACTTGGATAAATATGAAGTAATCAGAGAGAACCAGCATGGATTTGTAAAGGGCAAGTCAAGACCAACAAAGCTAGATGAACTTGTTGAAGATATATCTAACGTGGTAGATAATGGAGTGTCTATGGATGTTATATAATATTGAATTCCAGAGGGATTCGATAAGGTACCACAGAAGAGACTGTTAACATAAATGGGAGTGCGTAGAATTTAAAGCAACCCATTGAAACGTGTAGGGAGTTGGTTAGAAGGTGGGAGACAGAGACCCGGTGTATAAATGACGTAGAGGACGGAATAGACTGCCGTATATCCACGTTTGTCGCTGACACCAAGTTAGGTGTCACAGTGAGTAGTGTAAATGGAAGCATAAAGTTGCAAAGGGAAATTGAAAGTTGGCAAAATTGTGGCAGATGGAGTTACATAGAATTACAAAGAATGTACATTACGGAAACAGGCAATTCGGCCCAACTAGACTATGCCGGTGTTTATGCTGCAGACAAGCCGCCGCCAACCCCTCTTCATCTAACCGTATGAGCAAACCCTTATATTCCTTTCTCCTCCATGTGTTTATCGAGCTTCGCCGGAAACGAATCCATGCTATTCGCCTGAACTACTCCTTGTGGGAGCGAATTGCACATTCTAACCACATTCTAACCTTATCTACGTCTAACCTATCAAACCCTTGCATAATCTTAAAGTCCTAGATCAGGTCACCCCCCAGTCTTCTCTTTTCTATACAGAAGAGCCCCAGTCTGTTCAAACTTTCAAAATGGGCACGTGTGAGCTCATCTACTTTGGACCGAAGCAAGATAGATCAGAGTATATTCTAAATGGTGAGAAGTTAGGAACTGTGGAGGAACAGAGAGATTGAGGGGTCCAAGTACAGAAATCACTCAAAGCCAGTGGAATGGTAGAAAAATTAATTTCAATGTCTCATGGGATGTTGGCCTTTATTTCAAGGAAGCTGGTATTCAAAGGGGGGAAGTATGTTCCAGATAGAAATCTCTGCTGAGACCCAATTTAAAGTATTGCATTCAGTTCTGGGCACCACATCTCAGGAAGGAAATGTTGGCCTTTGAGGGGTTGCAGCGCAGATTCACCAGAATGATACCAGGGCTAAAATGGTTAAATTATGAGGACAGGTTATGCGGAGATCTATCCTCATTTTCCACTTGTGGATCTGGCCCCATCCGTTTACTGTGGACGGGAGCGCGTCTGATACTAAGTCAGTCAGAATCGGACGCAAATCACATCACGGGCACAGCGGCTCTGAGACTGGCGACTGGTTTTGCATTGAGTCTTTTTTATGGGATAGGCTGTGCATTGTTTGTATAATAATAATATTAATACGTTTGATACAATGAAGGTTTTTTTCCGTTATTTTCCATTTCCACCCTCACCAGTTTTATATAGTAACTGATAACAATGTTTAAGGGATGTGATGTACAGTGTTGGATGAATCAGTGTAATTTAACTTGATACATTGAAGAATCTCTTGTCTATCCCAGGCTCTTACCTCAGGTTTAGATCCTCACCTAGTTTAAAATCAGTCACTCACTGATATAAATGAACCAGTAACAACCCCGAAACCTCAGCGGGGATATTTGTTCCGATACTTAGTGACGGTCCCAATTTCCACTGAAATTCTCGATCAGCAAATCCCAGAGGCTGTTTCGGGTTTGACAAACTGTGAAACAGATTGTTTTAAAAGTCGGAAAGAGGGAAAAACTGGTGGTTGATATAAAGTGATAAATATTAAATCTTTCTGTTTCCGATTTACAATTTCTCTTTGTGTGTTACTGACAGGAGCGGTGATAACGGAGCCCAGTGACTGGGTAACGAGCTGCACTGAGACATTGGCCTGTGTTGCAGACCGGCTCGTTGGACCTGCTCATTTCGTCTCATCTCATTTTCAGGAAACGGGAAGTTGAAGCTGGTGAATAACAGCTCGAAATATCAACCCTCTCCACCACTGGGGACTGAGTCTTCCGACAAACAGGGATTTTCACTCGTGCAAGTTTCACCCACATATTCTGCTCTTCATTTCCCGAATCTGTTTGATGTGCCTTTCCCTTCAATTCATGATTTAGAGGAAAAACTCGATTTTACAGTCGATTTTCGGGTCATGACGTATGGTGAGATTTCAAATAATTGAAATCGATCCTTATTAACCCCGATTAAACGGTGTGCGGACTACACAGTGTGTGCTGAGAGTTCGGTGAGTGTGGGAGTTTAAGGGTTAATCTCTTTAAATCTAGTGCATATTGCTTCAACTGTTTAAGTTCAATTAAAAGTTTAAATTTTTAAGTTTCTGTCAGGCTTCAGCAGAAAGAGCTGCTGTAACAAGTTAATTGATTAGCTAGATTAAACTGGTACTTGAAGGTGGAGCAGGCCTGACTCATCTGAGTCACAAACTGTAGAAATACAGAGGCCTGTCAGTGCGGATACACAGTGTGAGCTGCTGAGAGTTCGGTGAGTGTGGGAAGGAGGTGCTGCTTTGCCTTGCTTTTCCTGACTTTTTCCCCAGAGCGGCAGTGTTCCTGAGAGTAGAAGACTGAGATTGGGGAAAAAACAGCAGCAAACCTACAACAAGAGAAAACTACTGTGCGACGTCACAGGTGAGGCAGGAGAGTCCAAGAGGTGAGCACAGTACAAAAGGGGAGACCGAGAGCGGGAGGAGAATCTGAGAGTCTAAGGGCAAGTCTTGGCAGCAGAGCTCGCACCCGTGATATGCTCCTCCTGCACCATGTGGGAAGTCATGGACACTACCAGTGACCCTGGCGACCATGTGTGCAGGAAGTGTGTCCAGCTGCAGCTACTGGCTAACCGTCTTTCGGAGCTGGAGCTGCGGGTGGACTCACTGTGGAGCATCCGTGGTGCTGAGACTATCGTGGATAGCACGTTCAGTGAGGTGGTCACACCGCAGGTAAAGATTACGCAGGCAGAAAGGAAATGGGTGACCGCCAGGCAGAGTAAAAGGACTAGGCAGGTAGAGCAGGAGTCCCCTGGGGCCATCTCCCTCTCAAACAGATATTCTGCTTGAGATACTGTTGGGGGAGATGGCTTATCAGGGGAATGCAGCAAGAGCCAGGTTTGTGGCACCATGGGTGGCCCTGCTGCACAGGAGGGGAGGAAGAAGAGTGGCAGGGCAATAGTGATAGGGGATTCGATTGTAAGGGGAACAGATAGGCGTTTCTGCGGCCACAAATGTGACTCCAGGATGGTATGTTGCCTCCCTGGTGCTAGGGTCAAGGATGTCACGGAGCGGCTGCAGGGCATTCTGGAGGGGGAGGGTGAACAGCCAGTAGTCGTGGTCCATATTGGTACCAACGACATAGGTAAAAAAAGGGATGAGGTCCTGCAAGGTGAATTTAAGGAGTTAGGAGATAAATTAAAAAGCAGGACTTCAAAGGCAGTGATCTCAGGATTACTACCAGTGCCACGTGCTAGTGAGTATAGGAACAGGAGAATAGACAGGATGAATGCGTGGCTGCAGGGATGGTGTAGGAGGGAGGGATTTAGATTCCTGGGACATTGGGACCGGTTCTGGGGAAGGTGGGACCTGTACAAGCGGGACGGGTTACACCCGAGCAGGACCGGGACCAATGTCCTCGCGGGGGTGTTTGCTAGTGCTGTTGGGGAAGGTTTAAACTAGAGTGGCAGGGGGATGGGAACCTGAGCGGGGAGTCAGAAAGGAATAAAGTTGAGAGCAGCAAGAGAGGGGAAGACCCAGGGGAAATCTACAATACAAATAGTACAAACAGTTGTTCAAGAACAAGTGAAAGGGAAAAGCGTAGAGCAGCGGAAAGAAAGTGTACTTTAGGCATGAGAGATAAAATAAAAACTAGAAGGTGCAAGGCGATTAACCCAGCATCAAAGCTTTGGCAGGGGGTTGGGAACCTGAGCAGGGAGACAGAGGAAAGCGTGTCAGGAAGGGACAGAAGGTATGGAGAAAAAGGTAAAGTGTTAAAAAAGGAAAAAGCAGGAACTAAGTGTCACAAAACATATTTGAAAGTTCTTTATCTGAATGCACGTAGCATTCGTAACAAAATGGATGAGTTAACGGCACAAATAACTACGTATGGGTATGATCTTGTGGCCATTACAGAAACATGGCTGCAGGGTGACAACGACTGGGAATTAAATATGCCAGGGTATTTAACAATCAGGAAGGACAGGCAGGAAGGAAGGGGAGGTGGGGTGGCTATGTTAATAAGGGAAGGAATCACTGTAATACAGAGAAAAGATATTGGGACAAAGGATCAGGATAATGAAACAGTTTGGGTAGAGATAAGGAATAATAAGGGGAAAAAAACACTCATGGGCGTAGTATATAGGCCTCCTAATAGTTGCAACTCTGCTGGAAGAAGTATTAATCAGGAAATAGTCAGGGCATGTAATAAGGGAACAGCTATAATTATGGGGGATTTTAACTATCATATTAACTGGACAAATCAAATTGGGCAGGGCAGCCTTGAGGAAGAGTTTATTGAGTGTTTTGGGATGGATTTCTTGAGCAGTATGTAACTGATACTACAAGGGGGCAAGCAACCTTAGACCTGGTCCTGTGTAATGAGCCAGGATTAATTAATAATGTCCTAGTTAAGGACCCCCTTGGAATGAATGACCATAACATGGTTACATTCCATATCCAATTAGAGGGTGAGAAGGTTGGTTCTCAAACAAGCGTACTGAGCTTGAATAAAGGAGACTATGATGGTATGAGAGCGGAATTGATTAAAGTGGACTGGGAAAATAGTTTAAAGGGTAAGACGGTACATGAACAGTGGTGTTCATTTAAGGAGTTATTCTACAACTTTCAAAAAATATATATTCCACTGAGGAAAAAAGGGTGTAAAAGAAATGACAGCCATCCGTGGCGAAGTAAAGAAATTAAGGATAGTATCCGACTAAAAACAAGGACATATAAGGTAGCCAAACTTAGTGGGAGGATAGAAGATTGGGAAGTCTTCAAAAGACAGCAAAAAGTAACGAAAGGATTGATTGAGAAAGGGAAGATAGATTATGAAAATAAATTAGCAAAAAATATAAAAACAGATAACAAGAGTTTCTACAGTTATATAAAAAGAAAAAGGGTGGCTAAGGCAAACGTAGGTCCCTTAGAGGATGAGACCGGGAAATTAATGGTGGGAAACATGGAGATGGCAAAAATGCTGAACAAATATTTTGTTTCAGTCTTTACGGTAGAGGACACTAAGAATATCCCAACACTGGACAAACAGGGGGCTCTAGGGAGGGAGGAGCTAAATACGATTAAAATCACTAAGGAATTGGTACTCAGTAAATTAATGGGACTCAAGGCGGATAAATCCCCTGGACCTGATGGCTTACATCCCAGGATCTTGAGGGAAGTGGCAGTAGGGATTGTGGATGCTTTGGTAATAATTTTCCAAAATTCTCTGGACTCGGCAAAGGTCCCGGCAGATTGGAAAACCGTTATTTAAAAAGGATAGTAGGCAGAAGGCTGGAAATTATAGACCAGTTAGCCTAACATCTGTGGTGAGTAAAATTTTGGAGTCTATTATTAAGGAGACAGTAGTGGAACATTTGGATAAACATAATTTAATAGGACAAAGTCAGCATGGCTTTACGAAGGGGAAGTCATGTCTGACAAATTTGCTTGAGTTCTTTGAGGATATAACGTACAGAGTGGATAAAGGGGAACCAGTGGATGTAGTGTATTTAGACTTCCAGAAGGCATTCGACAAGGTGCCACATAAAAGATTATTGCTCAAGATAAAGAATCACTGGATTGGGGGTAATATTCTGGCATGGGTGGAGGATTGGTTATCTAACAGGAAGCAGAGAGTTGGGATAAATGGTACATTCTCGGACTGGCAACCAGTAGCCAGTGGTGTTCCGCAGGGGTCGGTGCTGGGTCCCCAACTCTTTACAGTCTATATTAACGATTTGGAGGAGGGGACCGAGTGTAACATATCAAAGTTTGCAGATGATACAAAGATGGGAGGGAAAGTAGAGAGTGAGGAGGACATAACAAACCTACAAGGGGATATAGACAGGCTGGGTGAGTGGGCGGAGATTTGGCAGATGCAATACAATGTTGGAAAATGTGAGGTTATGCACTTTGGCAGGAAAAATCAGAGAGCAAGTTATTATCTTAATGGTGAGAAACTGGAAAGTACTGCAGTACAAAGGGATCTGGGGGTCCCAATGCAAGAAAATCAAACGGTTAGTATGCAGGTGCAGCAGGTGATCAAGAAGGCCAACGGAATGTTGGCTTTTATTGCTAGGGGGATAGAATATAAAAACAGGGAGGTATTGCTGCAGTTATATAAGGTATTGGTGAGACCGCACCTGGAATACTGCATACAGTTTTGGTGTCCATACTTAAGAAAAGACATACTTGCTCTCGAGGCAGTACAAAGAAGGTTCACTTGGTTAATCCCGGGGATGAGGGGGCGGACATATGAGGAGAGGTTGAGTAGATTGGGACTCTACTCATTGGAGTTCAGAAGAATGAGAGGCGATCTTATTGAAACATAAGATTGTGAAGGGGCTTGATCGGGTGGATGCGGTAAGGATGTTCCCAAGGATGGGTGAAACTAGAACGAGGGGGCATTATCTTAAAATAAGGGGCTGCTCTTTCAAAACTGAGATGAGGAGAAACTTCTTCACTCAGAGGGTGGTAGGTCTGTGGAATTTGCTGCCCCAGGAAGCTGTGGAAGCTACATCATTAAATAAATTTAAAACAGAAATAGACAGTTTCCTAGAAGTAAAGGGAATTAGGGGTTACGGGGAGCGGGCAGGAAATTGGACATGAATTTAGATTTGAGGTTCGGACCAGATCAGCCATGATCTTATTGAATGGCGGAGCAGGCTCGAGGGGCCGATTGGCCAACTCCTGCTCCTATTTCTTATGTTCTTATGTAATATCGTCACCTACACGTTTGACAAATGCAAAGCAGCTTCTATCGCGGATTGGCTGCACAACTCGTTCAAAGATACTGTCGGTATTTGGAAGGCCTTTCAAGTCATGACACGAATATAACAGTTCGCACTGCCGTTTTCCCCAAGACGCTTCAGATTCATGTGGAATGATTTCGGTCTGGCGATTAAATCCGTTCCCTCTTTTACAAATCCCACTTTGAACCTGCATCCTTCAGTATTTTTGATAACCGATACCAATTCGGTTTGCCCTGTATTGTACATTACATTTTAAATATTACAGATAAGCGGAGCACTTGATCTGTCACAGCTGTGACTTTGACTTTTCTCCCTCTCCTCTAGATCTCCCCGGCAACTGCCACTAACCACAATCTTCTGACACACTTCTCCATCAGAAAGTTCCGAGCTACGGTTTCAAATGAAATAACGCCCATCTCTGCAATCAACGACAGTCCAGATCGAGTTTATTCGTTTCATCTCACAGTTTCCCCAAATCCTCCTTAAAGTACTATCAAAAATTGTCCTTAAGTTAACAATAATATAATTTTTTTTAATCGTCTGGGGTTTTGTTTCTGATTCCACGGCTTTTAAAGGTCACTGTGGATATTTAACGAAGTACATCTTGATTGGAGGCTTCTTGGAGAAATCGGAGAAAGATCACGAAGCGATAATTGAGAGACCGAAAATGAAGCTGTTTGACGGGAGCACTGATATTACGGATTGTGCGCTGCTCTTGTAGCGCAAGCGGTCAGCGTGCGGTACTTTTATGAGCTTCAGAAATGTCCAGGTTGTGAGATTGAGCCTCAGCTAGAACAGTCGAACATTTTACTCCGAACATTTTGACCAGAGTTCAAGGCACAATTGGTATGTTCCATATCGCATCTACTTCTTAGTATTACCATTTCGGCACTTGGGTCTTGCAATAGCAGGTGCGAGTTCACTTGTTTATAAGGGGAGAGGGGGCTATGGCAAAGGGGCCGGGACGAGGTCTTTAAATCAAAATAACCAAAAATACAATTCTTCTTTTCGTTAAAAGGATATTCATCGATTGGAAGTTTCGTGTGGGGAAAATTTGCTGTCACTGTGTAACGGGGGGAATTAGTCAGCTTACAGATGTTAATACACTGAAAGGTCGAGAGGCCTTTTCCAGCTCCCGTGTGGGACAAGTTCAGCTTTTGAACAGTGGGTAAAGTGTTATTTTAATTGGTGCTAACGAATGACAAGTCATTTGGCACAAACAAGAAGAATTGTAAACTCACAAGTTCACTGACCATGTTTCTTACATCATGTTCAACAGAAACAAGAATTCTCCTCAACACGTTGCTGAGAATTTTATAACAGGGATGCTCGCCCAAGTTCGACCACGACGAGGGATAATTCAGACTCCAACAATGAATATTTACGATGGAAACTTAACAACTAGCGAGCCTGCATAGCTCAGTAGGTTAAAACATCAGACTTTTTATAAACGAGTAGTGATCTGAGGATCCAGGATTCACGTCTCTGTTCAGGCTGTAAATTTTGAAACAACTGGCAAGTTCTGTCTTTGCACCGGAGCAACAACTACGGGACAGACGATGCCTGCGATGTGTTGTCAAAGCTTGCGTGTTATCTTGTTTTCCAGGAATGGGCAGCAATGCGCTGTCTGAAGCTGCAATTGCAGCTTCCCGCCAGCAACTTGTGATTGGACAGAGCGGGGCCGGACAGGCAGCCTGAAAGTATTTGCTGTCGTGGCCTCACTCAATCTGGGACCTGGGGAACATCGAACATCGATGTGTTTTTGCCAGGTCTGCATTGCTGTTTAGGACTGTAGGTATTAACTGAGGCAACGCTGCAGGATCCTTTAATGATCTCTCACAGATCAACTGAAACCAATCGCAATGTGTTGCTTTGAGAGGGACTTTCTGCATCGTCAGGGCATGAAACGGGAGTGAGGCAGCGACACTGTCGGTGTCTGTGTAGTGTTTGAATGTGTGTAGAACTCTAAAGAAAATGGACCGGTTCTGTGAGGTATTTTTATTCGTTCATGGGATGTGGGCGTCACTGGCGAGGCCGGCATTTATTGCCCATCCCTAATTGCCCTTGAGAAGGTCGTGAGCTGCCTTCTTGAACCGCTGGAATCCGTGTGGTGAAGTTTCTCCCACAGTGCTGTTAGGGAGGGAGATCCAGGATTTTGACCCAGCGACGATGAAGGAACGGCGATATATTTCCAAGTCGGGATGGTGTGTGACTTGGAGGGGAACGTGCAGGTGGTGTTGTTCCCATGTGCCTGCTGCTCTTGTACTTCGAGGTGGTAGAGGTCGCGGGTTTGGGAGGTGCTGTCGAAGAAGCCTTGGCGAGTTGCTGCAGTGCATCCTGTGGATGGTGCACACTGCAGCCACAGTGCGCCGGTGGTGAAGGGAGTGAATGTTTAGGGTGGTGGATGGGGTGCTAATCAAGTGGGCTCCTTTGTTCTGGATGGCGCTGAGCTTCTTGAGTGTTGTTGGAGCTGCACTCATCCAGGCAAGTGGGGAGTATTCCATCACGCTCCTGACTTGTGCCTTGTAGATGGTGGAAAGGCTTTGGGGAGTCAGGAGGTGAGTCACTGGCCGCAGAATACCCAGCCTCTGAACTGCTCTTGTAGCCACAGTATTTATATGGCTGGTGCAGTTAAGTATCTGGTCAATGGTGACCCCAGAATGTTGATGGTTGAGGATTCGGCGATGGTAATGCCATTGAATGTCAAGAGGAGGTGATTAGACTCTCTCTTGTTGGAGATGGTCATTGCCTGGCACTTGTCTGGCGCGAATGTTACTTGCAACTTTTCAGCCCAAGCCTGGGTGTTTTCCAGGTCTTGCTGCATGCGGGCTTGGACTGCTCCATTATCTGAGTGGTTGCGAATGGAACTGAACAATGTGCAATCATCTGCGAACATCCCCATTTCTGACCTTATGATCGAGGGAAGGTCATTGATGAAGCAGCTGAAGATGGTTGGTCCGAGGACACTGCCTTGAGGAACTCCTGCAGCAATGTCCTGGGGCTGAGATGATTGACCTCCAACAACCGCTACCATCTTCCTTTGTGCGAGGTATGACTCCAGCCACTGGAGACTTTTCCCCCTGATTCCCATTGACTTCAATTTTACTGGGGTTCCTTGGTGCCACACTCGGTCAAATGCTGCCTTGATGTCAAGGGCAGTCACTCTCACCTCACCTCTGGAATTCAGCTCTTTTGTCCATGTTTGAACCAAGGCTGCAATGAGGTCTGGAGCCGAGTGGTCCTGGCGGAACCCAAACTGAGCATCGTTGAGCAGGTTATTGGTGAGCAAGTGCCGCTTGATAGCACTGTCGATGACACCTACCATCACTTTGCTAATGATTGAGAGTAGACTGATGGGGCAGTAATTGGCCGGATTGGATTTGTCCTGCTTTTTGTGGACAGGACATATCTGGGCAATTTTCCTCATTGTCGGGTAGATGCCAGTGTTGTAGTTGTACTGGAGCAGCTTGGCTAGAGGCGCATCTCGTTCTGGAGCACAAGCCTTGAGCACTACAGTTGGGATGTTGTCGGGGCCCATAGCCTTTGCTGTAACCAGTGCACTCAGCCGTTTCTTGATTTCAAGTGGAGAGAATCGAATTGGCTGAAGACTGGCTTCTGTGATGGTGGGGATATCGGGAGGAGGCCGAGATGGATCATTCACTCGGCACTTCTGGCTGAAGATTGTTGCAAACGCTTCAGCCTTGTCTTTTGCACTCACGTACTGGACTCCGCCATCGTTGAGGATGGGGATGTTTGCAGAGCCTGCTCCTCCCGTTAGTTGTTTAATTTTCCACCACCATTCACAACTGGATGTGTGAGGGCTGCCAAAGCTTTGATCTGATCCGTTCGTTGTGGAATCGCTCAGCCCTTTCAAAAGCATGTTGCTTCCGCTGTTTAGCATGTATGTGGTCCTGAGTTGCAGCTTCACCAGGTTGGCACCTCATTTTGAGATACGCCTGGTGCTGCTCCTGGCATGCTCTTCTACATTCCTCATTGAATCAGGGTTGATCCCCTCGCTTGTTGGTGATGGTAGAGTGAGGAATATGCCGGGCCATGAGGTGACACCTTGTGTTGGAATACAATTCTGCTGCTGCTGATGGCCCACAGCGCCTCATGGATGCCGAGTTTTGAGCTGCTGGATCTGTTCTGAATCTATCCCATTTAGCACGGTGGTAGTGCCACACAACACGTTGGATGGTGTCCTCAGTGCGAAGACGGGACTTCACCTCCACGAGGACTGTGCGGTGGTCACTCCTACCAATACTGTCATGGACAGATGCATTTGTGACAGGTAGATTGGTGAGGACGAGGTCAAGTACGTTTTTCCCTCGTGTTGGTTCATTCACCACCTGCCGCAGGCCCAGTCCAGCAGATATGTCCTTTAGGTCCTGGCCAGCAGTGGTGCTCCCGAGCCACTCTTGGTGATGGACATTGAAGTCCCCCACCCAGAGTACGTTCTGTGCCCTTGCTGCCCTCAGTGCTTCCTCCAAGTGGTGCTCAACATGGAGGAGGACTGATTCAACAGCTGAGGGAGGGCGTTAGGTCGTTTCCTTGCCCATATTTGACTTGATGCCATAAGATTTCATGGTGTCCAGAGTCAATGTTGACGACGCCCACGGCCACTCTCCTCCTGACTGGATATCACTCTGCCGCTATCTCTGGTCGGTCTGTCCTGCCGGTGGGACAGGACACACCCAGGGATGGTGATGGAAGAGTCAGGGACATTGGCTGAAAGGTAAGATTCTGTGAGTTTGGCAATGTCAGGCTGTTGTTTGACTAATCTGCGGGACAGCTCTCCCAATTTTGGCACAAGTCCCCGGAGATTAGTGAGGAGGACTTTGCAGGGTTGACTGGGCTTGGTTTGCCTTTGTCGTGTCCGGTGCCTCGTGGTCCGTCCGGTTTTATTTTATTGTGACTTTTTAAAGCGAGATTTTTACAACTGAGTTGCTTGCTTGGCCATTTGAGCGGGCAATTAAGAATCAACCACATTGCTGTGGGTCTGGTGTCACGTGTGGGCCAGACAGGGTAAGGACGGCAGATTTCGTTCCCTGAATGATATTAGTGAACCAGATGGGTTTTTCCGACCATCCGGTTGTTTCTTGGCCACCATTATCGATACCAGCATTTTAATTCCAGATTTTATTTAATTAATTGGATTTATACTTTCCAGTTGCAATGGCGGGAATGGAATTCATTACTTTCAAGATTATTAGTTCAGGTTTCGAGATTACTAGTCCAGTAACATAACCACTATGCTACCGTACCGGTAGCTGCTGTGTTTTATTCATATTTAACCATAGAGTGAATTCTTGCTCGTTTCATATTAATTGATTTTTAGTGGATAACACTGCTGTTTGGTTTTGAACCGGGGAATTGTTAGGTTGGATTAAGCGAACGTGATAACCACTACACTACGGAACCTCTACTATGCAAACAGCTAAAGGAAATGCTCAGAATATAGCAGCCGTCGACAAATGCTTTCAGTGTGGGAGACGGCTCTGGTTCCCGTTCAGGGAATTAACTTTTACAAAATAGTTTACTGTGTTAATTAAGCAAAACTAATTAAAACTCAGTAAAAAGACGAATAGTTGTTCAAATCGCCATTAATCAACCAATAACTTTCTGTTTCAGACTGACGGAAATCGTAACTTATTTTTATTCATTCATTCACCAGGCAGAATAAAGAAAGTTCAGAGGGGAAGTGAAAAATGAAATAATAGGTGCAAAGAGAGAGTATGAGAATGGACTGGCTGCCAACATAATAGGGAATCCAAAAGTATACTACAGGCATGTGAACATCAAACGGGTAGTTAGAGCCCTCCTCTGATTAGGGACCATAAAGGAGATCTACTCGTGGAGACAGAGGGGATGGCCGAGGTATTAAATGAGTGGTGGCATTTGTCTTTCCAAGGAAGAAGATGCTACCAGAGTCTCAGGAAAGGAAGATATAGTTGAGATACAGGATGGGCTAAACATTGATGAAGAAGAGGTATTTGAAAGGCTGGCTGGACTTAAAGTAGATAAGTCATCAGGTCCGGATGGGATCGGCCGAGATTGCTGAGGGAAGTAAGGGTGGAAATTGCGGAGGTACTGGCTATAATCTTCCAAACATCCATAGGTATGGGGGTGGTGCCAGAGGACTGGAGAATTGTAAATGTTACACCCTTGTTCAAAAAAGAATGCAAGGATTACCTCAGTAACTATAGGCCAGTCAGTTTAACCTCATTGGTGGGGAAACTTTAACAAACGATAATCCGGGACTGAATTAACAGTCACTTGGACGAGTGTGGATTGATTAGGGAAAGACGGCATGGATTTGTTAAAGGCAAATCATGTTCAACTAACCTGATAGAGTGTTTTGATACATTAGCAGAGAGGATAGATGAAGGCAATGCAGTTGATGCAATAAATATGGACTTACAAGAGGCGCTTCATAAAGTGCCGCACGGTAGGCTTATCAGTAAGATTGCGGCCCATGGATGGAAGGGTACAGTAGAAACATGGAGGCAGAATTGTTCCAATGGATTGATTTTTACAAAATAGTTTATTGTATTAATTTCGCAAAACGCATTACACTCTGTAATGTTCTAATCGCCATTAATCAACCAGCAACATTCTGTTTCAGACTGAAGGAAATCCTAACATTTTTTTATTCATTCATGGGATGTCGGCGTCAGTGGAAAGGCCAGCACTAATTGCCCAATCCTAATTGCCCTTGAGATGATGGAGGTGATTGGAGAGAGCGGAGCCGAAAGAGGGGCTTAATGTTGTTTCTGTCGTGGCCTCAATCAATCCGGGAGCTGGGGAACATCGAGCGTCGAAAAACTGATGTTTGTTGCCGCGGCCGCAATGCTGTCTGTAACTGTGGTTATTAACCGAAGCTGCACTGCAGGATCCTTTAATGATCTCTCACAAATCAACTGAAATTATTCGCAATGTGCAGCTTTGAGAGGGGCTTTCTGCACCGTCAGTGCAGGAAACGTGAGTGAGTGTGAAACACTGTCTGTAAATGTGCAGTGTTTGAGTTTGTATTGAACTATGCAGAGAATGGAAAATATATCGGTTCTGTGAGGTGTGGTATTTTATTGACATTTAACCACAAACTGAATTCTTGCTTTTTTTCATACTTAGTGATTTTTAGTGGGTAACGTTTTCAAAATGTTCGTCACCGGTTTCGAGCTGGTGACCGTCCGCGTGTTAGGTGAACGTGATAACCACTACACGACAGAAACACTGCTCCACGCGGTGTTATAGGAAACCCTCAGAAGATCGCTGCTCTCAGTGTGGGAGACGGGTCCCTTTCCCGTTCAGGGAATTAACTTCTCCAAAATAATTTACTGTATTAATTTCGCAATACTCATTAAACTCTGAAAAAAGACGAATAGTTATTCAAATCGCCATTAATCAAGTCATAACTTTCTGTTTCAGGCTGACCGAAATCGTAACTTTTTTTTATTCATTCAGCAGGCAGAATATAGAAAGTTCAGAGGGGAACTGAAAGGAGAAATAAGAGGGTATGAGAATAGACTGGCGGCCAACATAAAAGGCAATCCAAAAGACTTCCACAAGCATGTAAACATTAAACGGGTCGTAAGAACCCGACTCTGATTCGGGACCATGTAGGAGATCGAGTCATGGATGCAGAGGCGGTGGCTCAAACATGCTTCTGTTTGGTTTTGAAACGGCGACGTACGAACATGATAACCACTACACGACAGAAACTCTGCTGCGCACGTTGTTTTAGGAAACCCTCAGAAGATCGCTGCCGTCTGCAAATGCTCTCAGTGTGGGAGACGGGTCCCTTTCCCGTTCAGGGAATTAACGTCTACAAAATAGTTTACTGTATTAATTTCGCAATACTCATTAAACTCTGAAAAAAGACGAATAGTTGTTCAAATCGCCATTAATCAACTCATAACTTTCTGTTTCAGGCTGACGGAAATCCTAACTTTTTAAAAATTCATTCACCAGGCAGAATATAGAAAGTTCAGAGGGGAACTGAAAGGGGAAATAAGAGGGGCAAAGAGAATACTTCGCATTAGACTTTACCAAAGATGAAGATGTTGCCAAAGTCTCAGTATAGGAAGATATAGTTGAGATACTGAATGGGTTAAACATTGATAAAGAACGGGTACTTGAAAGGCCAGCTGCACTTAAAGTAGATAATTCACCCGATCAGGATGGGATGCATCCTCGCTTGTTGAGGGAAGTTAGAGGGGAAATTGCGGAGGTACTGGCCATAATCTTCCAAACATCCAAAGATACGGGGGTGGTGCCAGAGGACTGGAGAATTGTAAATGTTACACCCTTCTTCAAAAAAGAATGCAAGGGTGAACCCAGCAACAAGAGACCAGTCAGGTAATCTCAGTGGTGAGGAAACGTTCAGAAATGATAATCCGGGACAGAATTAACAGTCACTTGGACGAGTGTTGATTGATTAGGAAAATCCGGCACGTATTTGTTAAAGGCAAAATCGTGTTTAACTGACCTGATAGGGTATTTTGATGAGTTCACCTGGAGGGTAGATGAAAGCAATGCAGTTGATGCAGTGTATATGGACTTTCAAAAGGCGTTTGATAAAATGCCGCACTGTAGGCTTATCAGTAAGATTGTGGCCCATGGATTAAAGGGGGCAGTAGAAACATGGATACAGAATTAGCTAAGGGACAGGAAACAGACAGTAGTGGAGAGTAGTTGTTTTGCGGAATGGAGGGAGTTGTACAGTGGTGTTCCCCAGGGGTCAGTGCTGGGACCACTGCTTTTCTTGATATATATTAATGACTTGGACTTGGGTGTACAGGGCACAACTTCAAAATTTGCAGATGACACAAAATTTGGAAGGGTAGTAAACAGTGTGGAGGAGAGTAATACTCTGCAAGAGGTTATAAACAGGCTGGTGGCATAGCGGACAAGTGGCAGATTAAATTTAACGCAGATCTGGGGGTTTATGTGCACAATTCGTTGAAGGTGGCAGAGCAGGTTAAGAAATCCATTAAAAAGCATACGGGATCCTGGGCTTTATAAATAGAGGCATAGAGTACAAAAGTATGGAAGACATTATGAAATTAATAAAACACTGGTTCGGCCACAACCGGAGTATTGTGTCCAGTTCTGGGCACCGCACTTTAGTAAAGATGTGAAGGCCTTAGAGAGGGTGTAGAAGAGATTTTCTAAAATTATTAAAGGGATGACCTACTTCAGTTACGTAGATAGACTGGAGAAGCTGGGATTCTTCTCCTTGGAACAGAGACGGTTGCGAGGAGAATTAATAGAGGTATTAAAGATCATGATGGGTCCAGACAGAATGGATGGGGAGAAACTTTTCCCATTGGCTGAAGTGTCAAGAACCAGAGGATATCGATTTCAGGTGATTGGCAAAAGAGCCAAAGGTGACATGAGGAAAAACTTTTTCAAACAGCGAATGGTTAGAACCTGGAATGCACTGCCCGAAGGGGTGGTGGAGGCAGATTGAATCTTGGCCTTCAAAAGGGAACTGGATAATTACTTCAAAGGAAAAGAATTGCCGGGCTACGGCGATAGGGTGGGGAAGTGGGACCAGCTGGATTGCTGTTGCATTGAGCCGAAGGGTCTCCTTCCGAGCTGTAACCTTTCTCCGAAATCTATGATTTCATGGGATGTGGGCTTCGCTGGCAATGCCAGCATTTATTGCCCATCCTTAATTGCCCTTGAGAAGATGGTGGTGAGCCACCTTCCAGAACCGCTGAAGTCCGTGTACTGAAGGTTCTCCAACAGTGCTGTTTGATAGGGAGTTCAAGGATTGCGACCAACCGATGATGAAGGAACGGCGATATATTTCCAAGTGAGGATGGCGTGTGACTTGGAGGGGAATGTGCAGGTTGTATTGTTCCCATGTGCCTACTGTTCTTGTCCTTCTACGTGGTAGAGGTCGCGGGTTTGGTTGGTGCTGTCGAAGAAGCCTTGGCGAATAGCACTGCGACATTGCATCTTATAGATGGTACACATTGCAGCCACAGTGCGCCGGTGGTGAAGGGAGTGAATGTTTAGGGTGGTGGATGGGGTGCCATTCAAGCGGGCTGCTTTGTCTTGGGTGGTGTCGAGCTTCTTGAGTGTTGTTGGAGCTATACTCATCCAGGCAAGTGGACAGTATTCCATCACACTCCTGACTTGTGCCTTGTAGATGGTGGAAAGGCTTTGGGGAGTCAGGAGGTGAGTCACTCGCCGCAGAATTCACAGCCTCTGACCTGCTCTTGTAGCCACAATATTTATGCGGCTGGTCCAGTTAAGTTTCTGATCAATGGTGACCCCCAGGATTTTGATGGTGGGGGATTCGGCGATGGTAATGCCGTTCAATGTCAAGGGGAGGTGGTTAGACTCTCTCTTGTTGGAGATGGTCATTGTCTAGCACTTGTCTGGTGCGAATGTTGCTTGCGACTTATCAGCCCAAGCCTGGATATTGTCCTGGTCTGGCTGCATGCGGGCTCGGACTGCTTCATTATTTGAGGGTTGCGAATGGAACTGAACACTGTGCAATCATCAGCGAACATTCCCATTTCTGATCTTATGATGGAAGGAAGGTCATTGATGAAGCAGCTGAAGATGGTTGAACCTAGGACACTGCCTTGAGGAACTCCTGCAGCAATATCCTGGGGCTGAGATGATTCGCTTCGAACAACCACTCCCATCTTCCTTTGTGCCAGGTATGACTCTAGCCAGTGGATAGATTTCCCCTGATTCCCATTGAATTCAATTTTACTTGGGCTCCTTGATGCCACAGTCGGTCAAATGCTGCCTTGAGGTCAAAGGCAGTCACTCTCACCGCACCTCTGGAATTCAGCTCTTTTGTCCATGTTTGAACCAAGGCTGTAATGAGGTCTGGAGCCGAGTTGTCCTGGCGGAACCCAAACTGAGCATCGGTGAGCAGGTTATTGGTGAGTAAGTGCCTCTTGAAAGCACTGTCGTCGAAACCTTCCATCACTTTGCTGATGATTGAGAGTAGACTGATGGGGCGGTAATTGGCCGGATTGGATTTGTCCTGCTTTTTGTTGACAGGACATAACTGGGCAATTTTCCACATTGTAGGGTAGATGCCAGTGTTGTAGCTGTACTGGAACAGCTTGGCTAGAGGCGCATCTCGTTCTGGAGCACAAGACTTCAGCACTACAGCTGGGATGTTGACGGGGCCCGTAGCCTTTGCTGTATCCAGTGCACTCAGTCGTTTCTTGATATCACGTGGAGTGAATCGAATTGGCTGAAGATTGGCTTCTGTGATGGTGGGGATATCGGAAGGAGGCCGAGATGGATCATCCACTCAGCACTTCAGGCTGAAGATGGTTTCAAACGCTTCAGGCTTGTCTTTTGCACTCACGTGCTGGACTCCGCCATCATTGAGGAGGGAGATGTTTACAGAGCCTTCTCCTCCCCTCAGTTGTTTAATTGTCCACCACCATTCACAACTGGATGTGGCAGGACTGCAAAGCTTTGATCTGATCCGTTGGTTGTGGATTCTGCTGCTGCTGATGGACCACCGCACCTCATGGATGCCCAGTTTTGAGTTGCGTGATATGTTCTGAATCTGTCCCATTTAGCACGGTGGTAGTGCCACAAAACACGTTGGATGGTGTCCTCATTGTGAAGACGGGAATTCGTCTCCACGCGGACTGTGCGGTGGTCACTCCTACCAATACTGTCATGGACAGATGCATCTGCGACAAGAAGATTGGTGAGAGACGAGGTCATGTAGGTTTTTCCCTCCTGTTGGTTCACTCACCACCTGTCGCATGCCGGGCCTGCAGCTATGGCCTTCAGGACTCAGCCAGCTCGTTCAGTAGTGGTGCTACCGAGCCACTCTTGGTGATAGACATTGAAGTCCCCCACCATAGTACATTCTGTTCCCTTTCCACCCTCAGTGCTTCCCAACATGGAAGAGGACTGATTCATCAGCTGAGGGCGGACGTTAGGTGGAAATCAGCAGGAGGTTTCCCTGCCCATGTTTTACCTGATGTCATGAGATTTCATGCGGTCCGGCATCAATGTTGAGGGCTCCCTCCGAACTGTTGATCACTGCACCGCCACCTCCGGTCGATCTGCCCTGCCGATGGGACAGAGCATACCCAGAGATGTATGATGGCAGAGTTTGGGACCTTGGCTGAAAGGTCCGATTCTGTGAGTATGGCTATGTCAGGCTGTTGCTTGACTCGTCTGTGGGACAGCTCTCCCAATTTTCGCACATGTCCCCAGATGTTAGTGAGGAGGACTTTGGAGGGTAAACAAGGGCTTGATTTGCCTTTGTCGTATCCAGTGCCGAGTGCTCTATCCGGTTTCATTCTTATTATGATTTTGTTTTGGCTAGATTGTGCAACTGAGTGGCTTGCTGGGACATTTCAGAGGGCAATTGAGAATCAAGCACATTGCTTTGGGTCTGGAGTCACATATCGGCCAAACCGGGTAAGGGCGGCAGGTTTCCTTCCCAAAAGGACATTACTGAACCAGATGGGTTTTTGCGATAATCCAGAAGTTTCATTGTTGTTTTTACTGATTACAGTTTTTTTAATTCCCGATTTTATTTAATTGAATTTAAATTTTCCACTTGCCGCAGCGAGATTTGAACGTATAATTTTGGACAAATGAGTGTAGGTTGTTTGTATTACTAGTTCAGTAACATAACCACGATGCTACCATGCTAAGTCAGTTAAGTTTCGGGTCAATAGTGACCCCCAGGATGTTGATGATGGGGGATTCGGCGATGGTTTTGCTGTTAAATATTAAGGGGAGGTGGTTCGACTCTCTCTTGTTGGATATGATCATTGCCTGCTGTTGAATGTTACTTGCCACTTATCAGCCCAAGTCTGAATGTTGTCCAGGTCTTGCTGCATGCAGGCACGGACTGCTTCATTATCTGAAGGGTTGCGAATGGAACTGAAAACAGTGTAATCATCAGTAAACGTCCTCACTCCTGACCTTAGGATGGAGAGAAGTTCATTGATGAAGCAGCTGAAGATGGTTGAGACTAGGACAGTGCCCTCAGGATCTCTTGCAGCAATATCCTGGGGCTGAGATGATTCGCCTCCAACAACCACTACCATCTTCCTTTGTGCTGGGTAAAACTCCAGTCACTGGAGAGTTTTCCACCTGATTCCCATTGACTTCTACTTTCCTAAGGCTCCATGATGCTACACTCGGTCAAGGCTGTCTTGATGTCAAGGGCAGTCACTCTCGCCTCACCTCTGGAATTCATCTCTTTTGCCCATGTTTGGACCAAAGGCTTTACTGAGCCATGGAGCAGAGCGGTCCTGGCGGAACCCAAACTGAGCATCGGTGAGCAGGTTATTGGTGAGTAAGTGCCGCTTGATAGCACTGCCGACGACACCTTCCATCACTTTGCTGATGATTGAGAGTAGACTGATGGGGCGGTAATTGACTGGATTGGATTTTTCTTGCTTTTTCTGAAGAGGACATACCTGAGCAATTATCAACGTTGTCGGTTTTCCACCTTGGTGACCAAGTGACAATCTAAACTTTAATAAGTTTTTTGTGTTTTGCCTGAGTTGAATTGTCATCCTTCCCATTTTACAGTCGTGATTTTCGGACTTGGTTAAAAATGTTCCGTGTTTTATGATTCAAGGAATCTGGTGCAGTTAAATTCATCACCTCAGTAACACAGAAGGGCGACTACTGCTCCACTTTATCATACAACCCCAACTAGTGCCGCCTCAATTAAAGTACATGAACTATTGCCCCCCTCTATTGTACAACCCCAAATGTGTACATACAAAGGGCTCGATTTTAGGGTCGGGTTAGCTGCGGGTTTCCAGCGGGGGGGCCCCGAAAATCCCGATCTCCGATCACGTGACCGGATTCGGACGAAATCCCGGCCACTTCCGGGTACCGCGCTGACGTGCGGGGCTACGCGCGAAAGCCACCCTGGTGGGAATCCCGCAGGCAATTAAAGCCAGCGGGGTTCCACTTGAGAGTACTTACCTTGCTCGTTGTGGTCAGTTAATGAGCTGAAGCAGCTGTCAAAAGAGGAAGTGTGGAATTTTACGTTCAAGGCAGTCAGTTTCCCACACTGGGGGAAACAGGACCCTTCAAACCAGGCGTGTTGCAGCCAGCAGCCTGTGGCAGGTGCCAAGGTGCGCTCCACGGGGGAGAGCCCTCACCCACGCAGGAGGCCACCGCTTCACATAGGGCAACCCCTGCCCCCCACCACCCCCCGGCCAAGCCAGAGGACAGACCGACACGAAACCGCAGCCCCAGTCCGAGGACCCACACACCTACCCTGCACAACCCCTCAGACCAACACCTGCCAGTTGGGTGGTGTGTGGACACCCTCGGAGGACGAAGAGCATGACCAGCACCAGCAGCCTCGCAGTCCACGCCGTCCGCCGCAGAGACGTGGATCCCCCCAACACGATGTGGTTGCACGCCCACCTGCACAGCAGGAGGGAGGGCTACCGCAGAGAGAGACGCGTCGCAGAGGGCACTACCCTCGCCACAGGGTCCACAGACCGAGGCGCAGCTCCCCGGACCTCTCTGAGCAGCAGTGCACAGGGAGGCGCAGATTCGCTCGACATGTAGTCGTGGAGATCTGCAGCCTCTTTCATGCCAAGCTGCTCCTGGCTGGCCCCAGCACCAACTGCTTACCTGTCGCTGGCAAAGTCACCACTGTCCTCCACACCTTCTCCTCCGCATCCTTCCAGGGTGCAGCCGGCTACACCGCCGATGTCTCTCAGTCGTCTGCGCGGACGAGCCCTGCAAATACACCTGCACCTACTCTGCAGTAACACGATGGGTGGCATCAGTGGTGGGTCCTCATAGTGATACCCAGGAGCGGGCATTATTGGACACAATGGACAGGATTCGCGGAGACATGGCAGTGGTGGTGTCAATATAATGTGTGCTGTTTGTGGCTCTGAAATTCAATATGGGTAACACCCATGACAAACCCTCAGACACCGTTGTGCACCCCCTTCATGCTGACGAGACGTTTGCCTTACCCTGCCTACTGCACATATGTGATGCATGCCCTGTGGCTGCAGCACAGGTGGTGGCAGGTTGAGTGAGGCTGGCCGTGAGGGAGATGCACGAGAGGGTGAGTATGGGATGGAGCCATGAGATTGTATGAGGATTGGGTCGCGTGTTAGTGGCAGGATGAGTACTGGCGAGGTGAGTAGGTGGAGGTAAGATGAGGATGGGGTGTGAGTGGGCATGAAGGGTGATGTGACAGAATAGTGCTGGCGGTGCCGAAGGAGATTTGGGGAAGGGGGCAGTGTTGTGGCAGACGGAGTGTAGGGGAAAGACTTCGTGTTCTCACTGCGGCTGACCTACTGCGGTCATTGCAGCGCCTCCTGCACTGTATGCAGGTGGGCCATATGTTGGTGGCGCAGGTGACCCCCTCTGCCACCTCGAGCCAGGCCTTCTTGGTGGCAGAGGCAGGCCGCTTCCTCCCGCCCGCCGGGGGGAAGTTCTGTGTCCTCCCCCTCCTCCTCACCCCATCTGATGATACCTGGGGTGAGGCATCATTAAACTGGGAGCAGCCTTCCCCCTGGGCTGCTCCATGCTGCAATTTGTCCCATTGGTTGCAGCATCTGTCAGTGGAGGACTGCCCCTTTAACTAGAGAGCCTCCAGCTGACAGATCGTACTGCGCATGCGCAGCCCGACCGACGCTCAGGCCAGCGCCGTGGACCCCGGAGGAGCAGGTAATTGGATCCTATTAGTGGATTGCCTGCTACGATCGCGTGGGCAACCCACTAATTTCGCCGTTCGCGTTTTCGACGCTCCCGGAGGACCACCCGCTGGGAACCCGCAGGCCTGCTAAATTCGAGCCCAAAGTGTGTGTGCGTTTGCTTGACTGCGACATTATGCAACAGCAGCCGCCAATCACTCCGTGTCAATGGAAAGTTTGCGAGCGACGAAAATCGAAACCCACCCGGACAATCCTGGAATATCAATGTCCGGGCTCAATCCACTCGGCCATGCTCTATGCCTCCATGCAGTGTTGTCCAGGAGAAATTGCTGACTAGCCGCAGGCGTGGCTATGGTGACATCGGGCTCGATTTTAGGAGCGTGTTTCCGGCGGGTTACCAGCGGCCCCGAAAATCCCGATCTCCGGTCACGTGACCGGATCGCGACGAAATCCCGGCCACTTCCGGGTACCGCGCTGACGTGCGGGGCTGCGCGCGCAAGCCCCACTGGTGGGAATCCCGCAGGCAATTAAAGCCAGCGGGGTTCCACTTGAGAGTACTTAACTTGCTCGTTGTGGTCAGTTAATGAGCTGAAGCAGCTGTCAAAAGAGGAAGTGTGGGATTTTAGGCTCAAGGCAGTGAGTTTCCCACACTGGGGGAAGCAGTCTCCCTCCAACCAGGCGTGTTGCAGCCAGCAGCCTGTGGCAGGTGCCAAGGTGCGCTCCACGGGGGAGAGCCCTCACCCACGCAGGAGGCCACCGCGTCACATAGGGCAACCCCTGCCCTCCACCACCCCCCGCCAAGCCAGAGGACAGACCGACACGAAACCGCAGCCCCAGTCCGAGGAACCACACACCTACCCTGCACAACCCCTCAGACCAACACCTGCCAGTTGCGTGGTGCGTGGACACCCTCGGAGGACGAAGAGCATGACCAGCACCAGCAGCCTCGCAGTTCACGCCGTCCGCCGCAGAGATGTGGATCCCCCCAACACGGTGTTGTTGCACGCCCACCTGCACAGCAGGAGGGAGGGCTACTGCAGAGAGAGACGCGTCGCAGAGGGCCCTACCCTCGCCACAGGGTCCACAGACCGAGGCGCAGCTCCCCGGACCTCTCTGAGCAGCAGTGCACAGGGAGGCGCAGATTCGCTCGACATGTAGTCGTGGAGATCTGCAGTGTCTTTCATGCCGAGCTGCTCCTGGCTGGCCCCAGCACCAACTGCTTACCTGTCGCTGGCAAAGTCACCACTGCCCTCCACACCTTCTCCTCCGCCTCCTTCCAGGGTGCAGCCGGCTACACCGCCGATGTCTCTCAGTCGTCTGCGCGGACGAGCCCTGCAAATACACCTGCACCTACTCTGCAGTAACACGATGGGTGGCATCAGTGGTGGGTCCTCATAGTGATACCCAGGAGCGGGCATTATTGGACACAACGGACAGGATTCGCGGAGACATGGCAGTGGTGGTGTCAATATAATGTGTGCTGTTTGTTGCTCTGAAATTCAATATGGGTAACACCCATGACAAACCCTCAGACACCCTTGTGCACCCCCTTCATGCTGACGAGACGTTTGCCTTACGCTGCCTACTGCACATATGTGATGCATGCCCTGTGGCTGCAGCACAGGTGGTGGCAGGTTGAGTGAGGCTGGCCGTGAGGGAGATGCACGAGAGGGTGAGTGTGGGATGGAGCAATGAGATTGTATGAGGAGTGGGTTGCGTGTTAGTGGCAGGGTGAGTACTGGCGAGGTGAGTAGGTGGAGGTAAGATGAGGATGGGGTGTGAGTGGGTATGAAGGGTGATGTGACAGAATAGTGTTGGCGGTGCTGAAGGAGATTTGGGGTGGGGGCAGTGTTGTGGCAGACGGAGTGTAGGGGAAAGACTTCGTGTTCTCACTGTGGCGGACCTACTGCGGTCATTGCAGCGCCTCCTGCACTGTATGCAGGTGGGCCATATGTTGGTGGCGCAGGTGACCCCCTCTGCCACCTCGAGCCAGGCCTTCTTGGTGGCAGAGGCAGGCCGCTTCCTCCCGCCCGCCGGGGGGAAGATCTGTGTCCTCCCCCTCCTCCTCACCCCATCTGATGATACCTGGGGTGAGGCATCATTAAACTGGGAGCAGCCTTCCCCCTGGGCTGCTCCATGCTGCAATTTGTCCCATTGGTTGCAGCATCTGTCAGTGGAGGACTGCCCCTTTAACTAGAGAGCCTCCAGCTGACAGATCGTACTGCGCATGCGCAGCCCGCCCGACGCTCAGGCCAGCGCCGTGGACCCCGGAGGAGCAGGTAATTGATTCCTAGGGCTCGAATTTAGCAGGCCTGCGGGTTCCCAGCGGGTGGTCCACCGGGAGCGTCGAAAACGCGAACGGCGAAATTAGTGGGTTGCCCACACGATCGTAGCAGGCAACCGACTAATAGGAATCAATTACCTGCTCCTCCGGGGTCCACGCTGCTGATCTGCGCGTCGGGCGGGCTGCGCATGCGCAGTACGATCTGTCAGCTGGAGGCTCTCTAGTTAAAGGGGCAGTCCTCCACTGACAGATGCTGCAACCAATAGAACAAATTGCAGCATGGAGCAGCCCAGGGGGAAGGCTGCTCCCAGTTTAATGATGCCTCACCCCAGGTATCATCAGATGGGGTGAGGAGGAGGGGGCGGACACTGATCTTCCCCCCGGCGGGCGGGAGGAAGCGGCCTGCCTCTGCCACCAAGAAGGCCTGGCTCGAGGTGGCAGAGGGGGTCACCTGCAACATATGGCCCACCTGCATACAGTGCAGGAGGCGCTGCAATGACCGCAGTAGGTCCGCCACAGTGAGAACACGAAGTCTTTCCCCTACACTCCGTCTGCCACAACACTGCCCCCACCCCAAATCTCCTTCAGCACCGCCAACACTATTCTGTCACATCACCCTTCATACCCACTCACACCCCTCCCTCATCTTACCTCCACCTACTCACCTCGCCAGTACTCATCCTGCCACTAACACGCGACCCAATCCTCATACAATCTCATGGCTCCATCCCATACTCACCCTCTCGTGCTTCTCCCTCACGGCCAGCCTCACTCAACCTGCCACCACCTGTGCTGCAGCCACAGGGCATGCATCACATATGTGCAGTAGGCAGCGTAAGGCAAACGTCTCGTCAGCATGAAGGGGGTGCACAAGGGTGTCTGAGGGTTTGTCATGGGTGTTACTCATATTAAATTTCAGAGCAACAAACAGCACACATTATATTGACACCACCACTGCCATGTCTCCGCGAATCCTGTCCGTTGTGTCCAATAATGCCCGCTCCTGGGTATCACTATGAGGACCCACCACTGATGCCACCCATCGTGTTACTGCAGAGTAAGTGCAGGTGTATTTGCAGGGCTCGTCCGCGCAGACGACTGAGAGACATCGGCGGTGTAGCCGGCTGCACCCTGGAAGGATGCGGAGGAGAAGGTGTGGAGGGCAGTGGTGACTTTGCCAGCGACAGGTAAGCAGTTGGTGCTGGGGCCAGCCAGGAGCAGCTCGGCATGAAAGAGGCTGCAGATCTCCACGACTACATGTCGAGCGAATCTGCGCCTCCCTGTGCACTGCTGCTCGGAGAGGTCCGGGGAGCTGCGCCTCGGTCTGTGGACCCTGTGACGAGGGTAGTGCCCTCTGCGACGCGTTTCTTTCTGCAGTAGCCCTCCCTCCTGCTGTGCAGGTGGGCGTGCAACAACACCGTGTTGGGGGGATCCACGTCTCTGCGGCGGACGGCGTGGACTGCGAGGCTGCTGGTGCTGGTCATGCTCTTCGTCCTCCGAGGGTGTCCACACACCACCCAACTGGCAGGTGTTGGTCTGAGGGGTTGTGCAGGGTAGGTGTGTGGTTCCTCGGACTGGGGCTGCGGTTTCGTGTCGGTCTGTCCTCTGGCTTGGCGGGGGGTGGTGGGGGGCAGGGGTTGCCCTATGTGACGCGGTGGCCTCCTGCGTGGGTGAGGGCTCTCCCCCGTGGAGTGCACCTTGGCACCTGCCACAGGCTGCTGGCTGCAACACGCCTGGTTGGAGAGAGACTGTTTCCCCCAGTGTGTGAAACACTCTGCGATGCAGTTGAAATCCCACACTTCCTCTTTTGACAGCTGCTTCAGCTGACCACAACGAGCAAGGTAAGTACTCTCAAGTGGAACCCCGCTGGCTTTAATTGCCTTCGGGATTCCCACCAGCGGGGCTGCGCGCGCAGGCCCCCTGCCCGCGCAGCCCCGCACGTCAGCGCTGTACCCGGAAGTGGCCGGGATTTCGTCGCGATCCGGTCACGTGACCGGAGATCGGGATTTTTGGGCCCCCCCTCCCCCCCCCTGGAAACCCGCCGGAAACACGACCCTAAAATCGAGCCCCTATTAGTGGGTTGCCTGGTACGATCGCGTGGGCAACCCATTCATTTCGCCGTCCACGTTTTCGACGCTCCCGGAGGACCACCCGCTGGGAACCCGCAGGCCTGCTAAATTCGAGCCCATCGTTTTAGGCGCATGAACGTATTTTAGTAGAAAACATCTTACACACAAACAATATACAGTACTTCACATGTGTATATTTCATAGCAAACATCTCCCACCAAATTCTCGGTCACGTGTTGAGGGGTATCCTTGATTTTATTGAACATGATCTAAGAAACATGGACAGTGAACTCGTGAGTTTACAATTCTTCTTGTTTGTGCCAAATGACTTGTCATTCGTTAGCACCAATTAAAATAACACTTTACCCAGTGGCCCACACGGGAGCTGGAAAAGGCCTCTCGACCTTTCAGTCTATTAACATCTGTAAGCTGAATTATTTCACCCGATTATTTCCCTTCCAAATTTTCCCCACACGAAAATTGCAACCGATGAATATCCGCTTGACGAAAAGAATAATCTTATGTTTGGTTCCTTCGATTTAAAGGTCTCATCCCGGCCCCTGTGCCATTACAGCTGACGCTGAGATCCCCCTCTCCCTCGAAAACAACGAAACTCGCATCTGCTCAAGCAAGTCGGAAGGCCAGAGGAACCCAAGTGCCCACATGGGAACACTAAGAAGTCGATGCGTCATGGAACATACCAGTTGTACTTTGAACTCCGGTCAAAATGTCCAGATTGAAATGTTTGATTGTTGAAGGTGAGACTCTACCTCACAACTTAAGTACTATCCAGAGACCACACTGCTTACACAAGGACCGAAGTATCAGTGCTTTTGTCAAACAGCTTGATTTTCAGTCTCTCAATGATCGCTTCGGGATCTTTTTCAAAGAGAAGCCGCCAATCAAGAGGCGCTTCGTCAAATATCCGCAATTATCTTTATAAGCCGTGGAATCTGAACAAAACCCCAAAAGATAAGAACTTTTATTCATATTATTATTCACTGAAGCACATTTTTTAATGATACTTTAAGGAGGATTTAGGCAAAGTGGGACCTGAAATTCAGAAACTCTCTCTGGGCTGTCCGTGACTGAAGAGATGGACGTTATTTCATTTGAAAACTGAGGCACGGAAATTTCTCGTGGAGAAGTGTGACACAAGATTGCGGTTGGTTAGTGACAGTTGCCGGGGAGATCTAGAGGAGAGGGAGAAAAGTCAAAGTCACAGCTGTGACTGCTCAAGTGCTCTGCTTAGCTGTAATATTTAAAAAGTAGTGCACAGTACAGGGTAGTGTTTTAGGCCAAATCATCTTCAGCTGCTTCATCAATGGCCTCCATCATAAGGCCACAAATGAGGATGTTCGCTGACGATTGCACGGTGTTCAGTTCCATTCGCAACCCCTCAGATAAAGAAGCAGTCCGTGCCCGCATGCAGCAAGACCTGGACAAATTCCAGGCTTGGGCTGATAAGTGGCAAGTAACATTCGCGCCAGACAAGTGCCAGGCAATGGCCATCTCCAACAAGAGAGAGTCTAACCATGTCCCCTTGAAATTCAACGGCATTACCATCGCCGAATCCCCAACCATCAACATCCTTGGGGTCACATTGACCAGAAACTGAACTGGACCAGCCATATAAATACTGTGGCTACAAGAGCAGGTCAGACGCTGCATATTCTGCAGCGAGTGACTCACCTCCTGACTCCCCAAAGCCTTTCCACCATCTACAAGGCACTAGTGAGGAGTGTGATGGAATACTCTCCACTTGCCTGGATGAGCGCAGCTCCACACCATCCAGAACAAAGCAGCCCACTTGATTGGCACCCCATCCACCACCCTAAACATTCACTCCCTCCAACACCGGCGCACAGTGGCTGCAGTGTGTACCATCCACAGAATGCACTGCAGCAACTCGCCAAGGCTTCTTCGAAAGCACCTCCCAAACCTGCGACCTCTACCACCAGGACAAGAGCAGCAGGTACATGGGAACAACACCACCTGCACGTTCCCCTCTAAGTCACACACCATCCCGACTTGGAAATATATCACCGTTCCTTTATCGTGGCTGGGTCAAAATCCTGGAACTCACTACCGAACAGCACTGTGGGAGAACCTTCACCACACGGACTGCAGCGGTTCAAGAAGGCGGCTCATCACCACCTTCTCAAGGGCAATATAGGGATAGGCAATAAATGCCGGCCTCGCCAGCAATGGTCACATCCCATGAACGAATAAAAAAAAACCTCAACCAAACAAGCAGACCTTTTGGATGGGTTCATTAATTGGGAATCGGATTTAACTGCTATGTTTCGGCACACGGCCCCACACTGCTGAACTCCCAGCCCCTTCCATCAGCATTCGCTTTCTTTCACACACCGACTGGATTTCAATATGTTGCTGTTGCATCTGAAATTCATCAACGGACTCTCTGCCAAAATATCGAGTGAATCCTAATGCTTGGTATCCTGGCAATTCCCCACGCTCACCATTAGTCTTTGGTCCTTCCAGCACGCTGCATGCATTGACAAAATCTGTTCTTTCACCGAAGTTTTCTGCTGACTGGATATTTTCAACATTCTCGATTTGGGTGCATGGGCAGGTCATATTGTACGGTCAGACTTTCTTGTCCTCAGAGTCCAGGGCTTTGCATTCAAAAAATGAAAATAAAAGCGCTTTTATTCTGACTCAGCTCAGTCGAAAGGTCATCGACCTGAAACATTAACTCTCTATGTCTAAAGATTCTGTCTGACCTGCTGACGATTTCCAGCATCTACTGTTATTATTTCAGATTGGCAACAGAGCCAGTATTTTCATTTTCAATGAAAGGGCTTTCCAATTTCTGCTCATGTGACGCGGTGGCCCAGAGGGTAAGGCTATGGATTGTTAATCTATTGTGCTCTGCACGTGTAGGTTTGAATCCGATCGGCGTCGATTTTTGTGTTTAAGTCTTGTTTCTCTCATTCACTCCATCCAGAAGGTGTGGCTGTCAGTCCCATGCTTCTCGAAACGGCAGACGGAGCTTTTGGCGTTGTTTGCTGCAATCAGCAACATTTCCTTCCACGAAGGTGTTGAGATTGTGAGATCGCGACGTATCAAACGTACAGCGGTGTCCTGGTAAAAAGAGTCTCTCTTATGGTCAACGTAAGAGAAACTAATCGACCATAATTGTGATTTATATCCCGGATCATTCCGTGTCTGTGTCTGTTTAAAAGGGATGTGCTGTAAGTCCCGGAGCATTGCGTGTGCGTTTCACTCGATTTTCTTGATACCTTTTTCCTTCTGAACTGAAATGACGATCCTCTCTCGAGAAGAAATTTCACCGCCTGCTTCAGGCAACTGGTAGGAAAAATAACAAAAACTGATGAGACCAAGTTCATTCCGCTGGGCTTCCATTCAAATCTCTGCACTCTATCCCCCATTCAGTCCCACCCCCGCCTGGACATTATAATCTGCGATATTCATAAGGGAATGGAGAAGCCGAATATCATGGTTATAATTTTCTTGGTTCCTCAACACTGAATAGCATCAATTGTAATGATTCAGAAGGTAATCATAGAATCATAGAAGCTTACAGCACAGAAGGAGGCCATTCCGCAGTGGTACCTGTGCTGGATCTTCCGAAGACTTGTCCAATTAGACTGACGATCCGGATTCTTTCCCCTCAGTCTGGTTCAGTAAAAACTGAAGTCGAATACATTTTAAAGTTCAGCACAACTTTAATAGCAGGGTTCTTAGTCTGCAGCATTGATTTGGACTCCTGATAGAGTCCCTCTATGCTGGCAGAGCAAGAACAAGAAACATTCAGAAATCCACACGTTTTTATACAATCAATAGGGGTTGGAACATACTTAACGAGGGTCAACACCAATCATAAGCCGGGCACAGGTTGCCATGCGAGGTTACATTATTTCCGGCCAATCATAGATCGTCCATGTGCTGATCATGCTGCTGTTAGACATCAAAGGGGATACTTCCTCACCTTCCAACTTGGAATGTTCTTCCCTGTTCCTTCTGTTCCTTATCTCCCAACCTGGAATGTCTTTCAACTTTGGCTAAGCTCGTTACCTATATTGATCTGCCATAAACATGGAGACATTCAGACCAGTCCTTGAATCACATCAAAGACTCTACATTGCTAAGACCATGCAAACCTGCTGACTACACAAACATATGGCCCAGCAGGAGGCCAGGCCACCTGTACCAATCTCAGTTACTAACTAATTAACCATTTCTAACCATTTTGCATTCTGCTTCTTTGCCACGTTGGCATTTTAATATTTTACCGAAAACTGACCACGTAGGGATTCTCAAGACCCACACCCCAGATTTTTCCCTGCAAATTAGTCCTCTTCAAGTACATGTCCAATTGCCTTTTGAATGATCCCATGGAATCGGCTTCCACCATCCTTTCAGGAAGTGCATTCCAGATCTTAACAAACCCTCTGTGTGAAAAAAATTCTCCTCAATTCCGCTCTAGTTCTTTTCCCAATTATTCTAAATCTATGACCTCTGGTTATCGACCCACTTGCCAGAGCAAACAGTTTCTCCCTACTTGTACTTTCAAAACCCCTCATTATTTTGAATATCTCTATTAGGTCTCCCCTTAACCTTCTCTGCTGTAAGGAGAATAATCCCAGCTTCTCCAATCTCTCCACGTGACTGAAGTCCCTCATCCCTGGTGTCATCCAGGTCATCCTAAAGTGTGGTGCTCAGAACCCTACATATACTCCAGCTGAGGCCTAACCACTGATTTGTAAGGATTAGTATGACTTCCTTTTTTTGTATTCAATGCCCCTATTTACAAAGCAAAGTATCCCTTATGCTTTCTAAACCGCCTTATCAACTTGCCGTGTTTTGTGAATATGCACCCCCAGGTTCCTCTGCTCTTGCACCACCCCGCCCCCCCCCTATAAATTGTTCCATTTAGATTATACTGCCTCTCCATGTTCTTCTTCCAAAAGTGCATCACTTCACACTGATCTGCATTAAATCTGTCACGTAACTGCCCATTTCACCATTCTGTCCATATCCTCCTGAAGTCTGCTACTATCTTCCTCTCTATTTAATATTTGGCAAGTTTTGTAATATCCGCAAACTTCGAAACTGTACTCCCTGTTCCCACATCCAAATCATTTATATAGAACAAGAAAAGCAATAGTCCGAGTACCGACACCTGGGGGATCACTCGGCATGGTTCACTCCAGTCAGGAAAACATCCGTTCACCACTACTCTCTGCCTCCTATCCCTTAGCCAATTACGTGCCCGCGTTTCCACCGGTCCTTTAACCCCACGTGTTTCTAGTTTTCGAATAAATCTGTTATGTATTAATTTCTAAAATGTGACCTGAAAATAGCTGTAACCCCGTTATCTTATTCTTGAGCAATGAGAATACAGATATTAAGACCGAGTAACAGATCAGGTTCATTCCCATTACCCGCAGGTGACGGGACCTGAGGAGGGGAAATCCCATCTGAGTTTATATTTTCCGAAAACGGAGACGGAAAATCGCAAAGATCATCCCGTCGAAATACAACATTTGACTGAAGAACCGTCAGCCGTATCCCATCCAGACCTGGCCGTTCAAGGAAGCCCGATAAGTCCATCAGGGGAAAAGACAGAGAGAGAGAAGAAATGCAGACAGAGATAGAGAGAAGCACGCAAAGAAAATAATAGTGTAAATCTCCACATTCGGTGATTAAGCTGAAGCTTAAAGTAAATCCCATATCGTGAAATCTTACAGGTAAACATTTGGCTGGATTATCTCTTTACCTCTTATTTATTTCGTACTATGAGTGTGAGTTGGTTTCGAACGGCCAGTGAATTTCAAAGTCTATGCCTATAATTCATTCGCTCGGTAACCCACAGGTACCGCGCGGCTGGAAAGCAGGCTGCACGGGAGCTTTGCAGACTGCATATTCCAGACATATATCCAACGCTACACGTGCAACCTGCAGCTGTGTGTGCATTAGCGGTTCAGTGGTGGAACCATTGCCTGCCGGTGGGAAACCAGGGGTTTGGTTCCAGGCCAATGCAGAATCCTTTACCTTGTTATTCTGTACACGTGAGATCGCCTGAATTGGGATAAATTCACGTGCCGGCTTCAATCTGTAAAACTTCTTGAAAGATTATCTTCATTTCGTCTACGTGTGTTGCGTGGGCAAACCCTGTGCATTCTGTCCTCTGGTGCTCAAACATGCTCTGCTGGAGATAAGTCAAGCAAGGAAGTAAAGCACTCAGAACGATCAAAATACCCTTACACTCTGCTTTTCACCATTTGATCAAAAACACAGAAAAAGTTTAAAGTCCACATGCATACGTCATGCGAATATTAGTATTGAGATCACAGTCCCAAAGACTGTGTCCATTACTCATTCTTATTCAATAATCGCAATTGCAATTAGCCACATTTGGATTCCCATTTCGCCAGATGAGGCGAGTGGCTAAGGTATTGGATCAACTGGTCAATGCCACAATGGATTGATTCCACGGGCCGTGTTCTGCTGACCCCCAACACTACACATTCTTACAACCAATAAAAACAAACCTGCCGTGGACGGATGTCGGGTTGGTTTTCTGGAAACAGCAAATCAACTGCGCGGGAAAATCACCTCCAGCCTAAGGAACAAATAAAAATCCGACATGTGAAGGACTGAATGTGAGAATTCGAAGCCGTGCTCAGCTGATAGCAGCAACTAAGAGACACATTAGAAACCTGACAATGCGAGACAATGAATGTTAAGGTAACAGTTACCCCCTTCTCTCTGTGAGTGGACTTGAACCACCAACCATTATCAATAACCAATTGCGCGACAGAAACACGATGCCTTGCGCACTGAACCATTAATTTTCGGAGCTAAAGCTTCAGCTTGCAGCGATAAATATAACAGCTGTCTTACCATCAGTTTACTTTTCAAAAATAAAGGGTGTGCAGCTTGTACGATTGAAAATCGGTGCTGTCTTATTTCTGAACTTCAAACTCCCCTTGCCCCTAAATGTTGGAAGACTCAGTCACCCAGTGATGGACAGCATTGATTTTTCGAGCTGTGATTCACCATCCTCTATTTCAGTAATGCTCAGGTTTGCTGAAAATAAGATGAGTTGAAATAAGCAGGTCCAACGAACCGGCCTGTAACACTACACAGCATCTCTAAAGTTGTCTCTTGCACTCACAGTGAAGCGGACCGTAGTTTTCACTTTTAAACCAGTGGTTCTAATATTAAGAAAAAAATGTGCCCGAGAAAGACTGGATTTCAGCGGGTGACTCCGGGCCAGAGTAAAGTTCAGTTAAAATTTGTGATTGCCGAGTAGCTGAACAGTGGATTTGGAACTCCTGTGAGACTGCACTGCGCGCTGTCCAGATCTGTTTGGATCGATATTCCTTCAACTCATCACTAACAGGGACAGTTCGACTCCAAGTTCCTTTTCCCTGGCGCTTGGTGATAGTTCAAAAATTGGATAAGACCCGTGGCTGGTCCAAGCTCGTCACTTACACGCTGACAGATACAAAGCGGCGACAGTGAGCTTCGGTGAGATGAAAGCCGAGGGCAATTTCACGGTCGAATGCAATAGCCAACAAAACTAATTCAAAGCAAGTTCAGGTCACTGAGATGCCTTTAAAGTTCTGATTGTTTGCACTGAACTTCTTCCCAAAGCGTTTGAGATTCACGTGGGGCGATTTGGGGACTTCTTTTCATTTTATGCAAAAGTTTCAACTGCAGTTCAAGGTCAAAAGCCCTGGGACCACTGTTGTTCAAAATTCATCGGCGCTGGGACCACTGTTGTTCAAAATTCATCGGCGCTGGGACCACTGTTGTTCACAATTTATCGGTGCTGGGACCGTTTTAGTTCACAGTTTATCGGTGCTGTGACCGTTGTTGTTCACAGTTTATTGGTGCTGGGACCACTGTTGTTCTCAATTTATCGGTGCTGGGACCACTGTTGTTCTCAATTTATCGGTGCTGGGACCACTGTTGTTCTCAATTTATCGGTGCTGGGACCACAGTTGCTCACAATTTATCAGTGCTGGGACCACAGTTGCTCACAATTTATCGGTGCTGGGACCACTGTTGTTCTCAATTTATCGGTGCTGGGACCACTGTTGCTCACAATTTATCAGTGCTGGGACCACTGTTGTTCTCAATTTATCGGTGCTGGGACCACTGTTGTTCTCAATTTATCGGTGCTGGGACCACTGTTGCTCACAATTTATCGGTGCTGGGACCACTGTTGTTCTCAATTTATCGGTGCTGGGACCACTGTTGCTCACAATTTATCGGTGCTGGGACCACTGTTGTTCTCAATTTATCGGTGCTGGGACCACTGTTGCTCACAATTTATCGGTGCTGGGACCACTGTTGTTCTCAATTTATCGGTGCTGGGACCACTGTTGTTCTCAATTTATCGGTGCTGGGACCACTGTTGCTCACAATTTATCGGTGCTGGGACCACTGTTGTTCACAATGTATCGGTGCTGGGACCACTGTTGCTCACAATTTATCGGTGCTGGGACCACTGTTGCTCACAATTTATCAGTGCTGGGACCACTGTTGCTCACAATTTATCAGTGCTGGGACCACTGTTGCTCACAATTTATCAGTGCTGGGACCACTGTTGCTCACAATTTATCGGTGCTGGGACCACTGTTGCTCACAATTTATCGGTGCTGGGACCACTGTTGCTCACAATTTATCGGTGCTGGGACCACTGTTGCTCACAATTTATCAGTGCTGGGACCACTGTTGCTCACAATTTATCAGTGCTGGGACCACTGTTGCTCACAATTTATCAGTGCTGGGACCACTGTTGTTCACAATGTATCGGTGCTGGGACCGTTTTAGTTCACAATTTATCGGTGCTGGGACCGTTGTTGTTCACAGTTTATCGGTGCTGGGACCACCGTTGTTCACAATGTATCGGTGCTGGGACCACTGTTGTTCACAATGTATCGGTGCTGGGACCACTTGTTCACAATTTATCGGTGCTGGGACCGTTTTAGTTCACAGTTTATCGGTGCTGGGACCGTTGTTGTTCACAGTTTATTGGTGCTGGGACCACTGTTGTTCTCAATTTATCGGTGCTGGGACCACTGTTGTTCTCAATTTATCGGTACTGGGACCACTGTTGCTCACAATTTATCGGTACTGGGACCACTGTTGCTCACAATTTATCGGTGCTGGGAGCACTGTTGTTCATAATTTGCATTAATGATTTGGACACGGAAATCGGAAGTACAATTTCAAATTACAACCTAATTGGGAGCTGTAGTTAATACAAAAGAAAAATGCGAAAAATACAGGAAGACATTAGTAAACTTGCAGAATGGGCGTGTAAATGGCAGAATAATTTCAATATAGATAAGTGTGAAGAGGTGCATTTTGGTCGGAAGAATAAGTAGGCCACATACTGCTGATAATAAGAGTCTAAATGAAGGAGAGGAGCAAAGGGATCTATGGGTACAGATGGACAAGTCTTTAAAAGTCACTACGCAGGTTAATAAGACTATAAGAAAACAAACCAAGCACCGGGGTTCATTTCTAGATGGATAGAATTGAAAAGCAGAGAAGTTAGATTAAACTTGCAGTGAGCCCTAGGTTAGACAACATTTGGAGTGCTGGCTACAGTTCAGGTCTCCATATTATAAGAAGGATATAGGGGTAATGGGTTAGGTGCAATATGATTCACAAGGATGATACCAGGACTGAGAGGATACACTTATCAGGAAAGGCTGAACAGGCTAATGCTCTTTTCTCTAGAAAAGAGAAGGCCGATGTGTGACCTGATAAAAGTAATGAAGATAATGAAATGGTTTCATGGGGTAAACATGGAGAAAATCTTTCCACTTGCCTTGCTGAGGTGTCCAAAACTAGTGGTCATAAGTATAAGATAGTCACTGATAAATCCAATAGGCAATTCAGGATAATCTTCTTTACCCAGGGTGTGGTCGAAATGTGGAGCACGCTAGCACAAAGAGTAGTTGAGGCAAACAGCACAGATTTTTTTTAAAGGAAAACTAGTTAAGCACACAAAGGAGAAAGGAATAGAAGGATATGCTGATCGGGTTAGATGTGGAAGGGTGAGAGAAGGCTCGTGTGGTGCATAAACGCCAGCATTGACAAGTTGGGCCGAATGGCCTGTTTCGGTGTTGTGGACTCTATGTAAAAGTCGAGGGTAGAATGAGACACCTCCTTGAAACTGGGGAATTCGGGAGACAGACTTTAGAGCAAGGTTCTGTATATTTAGAATGGAGCAAATAAAACATTCATTCTGGAACATCCAGAATCCGATCAACTCTAAAAAACAACTGTGACCCCGGCCTAATTTGAACGCGCAGCCTTCCTGTGACACAATAAGTAATGTAGATGGAAGCAGGAAGCTGAAAAGTGATGTTGATAGATTAAATGAGTGGGCAAAACTGCGGCAAATAGAGTTCAATGTGGGAAAGTGCGAGGTCATCCACTTTGGTCCGAAGAAAGATAGATCAGAGTATATTCTAAATGACGAGAAGCTAGGAATTATGGAGGAGTAGACAGATTTAGGGGTCTATTTACAGAAACCACTGCCAACGAGCGCGCAGGTACAAAACATAATTCAGATCAATAACGGACTATTAGAATGACTGGTTAGCTCACGTGATTAGTCAAAATCGCGGGTTTGATCCCCGTGCGGGCCATCAGAAGCTCACTGGATTTGTTCCGGTTTTTTGCAATTCTTAAAATCCAACCTTTATAAGCAAATCCACACTCCGAGTCAAGGGAATTTTTCTGGTTAACATCTTAACATCTGCTCCATCTTTGCCCTGGGGCGGAAAAACAGATCTTTATTTTTATTTGCCTTCCTCCGGTTTGCTGATAAACGTTTAACTCGGAGCCTGTTCCCATTAATGGTCAGAAGCAGTAACAGACAGACAGAGCGGGTCTGGCCGCCCCGAGATCGGGAAAAGGCAACAGTTTAGGACAAATGCATCAAATCAAATGGTCTCCTGGAGCCGGGGGAGACAAAACCAAGAGAAAAAGGCAGAGGGGGACAGAGAAATAAAAGATAAATGAATACGATCGAAATTTTTCCCAAACTTGATTCCTTTCTATTCCATCCTCAATCCTTCAGTGGCGGATATAAAATATCACTGTAAATAAATGCGAGACCCAAATCAGATTCTGGGGAATGAGGTGGACCAAGTGGAGCAAATGTCAGTGGGGGAACATTCAGGGAACAGCGATCATTTCATCATAAGATTTAGAATCCATAAGGTTTATGGAAAAGGACAAGGAGCAATTTCGAATAAAATTCGTTAATTGCAGGAGGGCTAATTTCAGTAGGTTGAGTACGGATCTCCCAGGGTAAATTGGAATCAAAGATTGGCAGGCAAAACTATAATTGAACAATGGGTGGCCTTTAAAGAAGTGATGGTTCAGGTGCAGTCTAGGTACATTCCCACGAGGGGGAAAAGTAGGGCAAATAAAGCCAGAGATCCCTGGATGACGAAGGAGACAGAGTGCAAGGTGAAACAGAAAAAAAAGGGCGTAGGACAGATGTCAGGTTGATAATACAATGAGAACTCGGCTGATGGAAAGAGTTCAGAGGGGAACTGAAAAGGGAAAAAAAGGGTCATAGTGTATGAGTATAGACTGGTGGCTAACATAAAAGGGAATCCAAAAGTCTTCTTTTGGCACATGAAGAGTAAACGGGTAGGAAGAGGAGGGGTGGGACCGATTAGGGACCAAAAAGGAGAGCTACGCATGGAGGCAAAGGGCATGGCTGAGGTACTAAATGAGTACGTTGCATTTTTCTTTACAAAGGAAGAAGATGCTGCCAAGTTACAGTAAACGAAGTAGTTGAGATACGAGGCGGGCTATAAATTGATAAAGAAGAGGTATTAGAAAGGCCATCTGTATTTAAAGTAGATCAGTCACCTGGTCCGGATGGAATGCATCCTAGAATGCTGAGGGAATTAAGGGTGGAAATTGTGGTGGTACTGGCCATAATCTTCCAAACATCCTTAGATATGCGGGTGGTGCCAGAGGACTGGAGAATTGCAAATATTACACCCTTGTTCAAAAAGGCGTCTATGGATAAACCCAGGAACTACAGGCCAGTCAGTTTAACCTCGGTGAAGGGGAAACTTTTAGAAACGATAATCCGAGACAAAGTTAATCGTCACTTGGACAAGTGTGGATTAATTAAGGATAGCCAGCATGGATTTGTTGAAGGGAAATCGTGTTTAACTAACTTGATTGAGTTTTTTGTTGAAGTAAGAGAGAGAGTCGATGAGGGCGATGTGGTTTACATGATATATATGGACTACCAATAGGCGTTTGATAAAGTGCTGCATAATAGGCTTGTCATCAAAGTTGAAGCCCATGGAATAAAAGGGGCAGTGGCCGTACGAAATTGGCTAAATGACAGGAAACAGAGAGCAGTGGTGAACGGTTGTTTATCAGACTGGAGGGAGGTGTACAGTAGTGTTCCCCACGGGTCGGTACAAGGACCACTGCTTTTCTTGATATATATTAATGACTTGGACTTGGGAGTACAGGGCACAATTTCAAAATTTGCATATGACACAAAGCTTGGAAGTGTCGTGAACAACGAGGAGGATAGTGATACGACAAAGACAGGCTGGTGGAATGGGCGGACACATGACAGATGAGATTTAATGCAGAGAAGTGCGAAGCAATACATTTTGGGAGGAAGGACGAGGAGAAGCGGAATAAACTAAAGGGCACAATTCGAAAGGATTTGCAAGAACCGAGAAATCTTGGTCTATATGTGAACAAATATTTAAAGGCGGCAGGGCAAATTGAGAAAGCGGTTAAAAAAGCACACGGGATCATGGGCTTTACAAATAGAGGCATAGAGTGCAAAAACAAGGACGTTACAATGAGCCTTTATAAAACACTGCTTCGGCCACAACTGGAGTATTGTGTCCAGTTCTGGGCACCGCACTTTAGGAAGGCTGTGAAGGTCTTAGAGAGGGTGCAGAAGAGAATTAATGGAATGGTTGTAGGGATGAAGGACTTCAGTTCCGTGGGTAGACTGGAGAAGCTGGGGTTGTTCTCCTTAGAGCAGAGAATGTTGAGAGGAGATTTCGTCGATGTATTTAAAATCATGAAGAGTCTAGACAGGGTAGATGGAGAGAAACTGCACCCATGGGCGGAAGAGTCCGGAACCAGAGGACAAATATTTATGGTGATTGAAAAAGAATCAAAGTCGACATGAGGTAAAACGGTTATGCACAGCGAGTGGTTAAGATCTGGAATTCACTGCCTGAGTGAGTGCTGGAGGCAGATTCTATCGTGGCTTTCAAAATGGAACTGGATCAGTACTTGACGGGAAAAGGCGCTGGGCTACGGGTAAACTGCGGGGGAGTGTGACTAGCTGGATTGCTCTTGCAGAGGGCCAGCACGGACCCGACGCGCCGAATGGTCTCCTTCCTTCCTGAAACCATTCTATGATTCGAGGATTCAAAGAAGCAGAAACTAAATAACTCAAACTGCCGAAACCCGAGATCTTTAGACTTTTAGTCAAACGGCCTCCCAACTGAGCGATTTCCTTCCCACTGTTAATTGAACTTTGTGTCCTTATGTTGGAAAAACATTTAACCCCGGGAGGAAGTGCCACTCCCAGATCATGTATAAACATCGCACTCATATATACACACCCACAGATCATGTATAAACATCGCACTCATATATACACACCCACAGTTCATATATAAACATCACACTCAGATATACACACCCATAGTTCATATATAAACATCGCACTCATATCTACACTCCCACTGTTGATAATAGAACAGCGCACTGCTACACCACACCCACTTTATATGTACCCAAAGTCTTGTTTATAGTTCTTATCAAAGTCTGAACACTGAAAGTTTAACTGTTTAACAGGAAAGTCCGTCCTGCTTTGCGTTTTTCAGCATGGGGTTTCCTGCAGACCGGCAAAGGGAGCGGAATAGCGGTCCTGGCGGTGAATGCTGATTTCAACGGACGTCTCCGCGTCCAGGAGCGAGCGGGGATTGGAAAGCTCTTGTATCGCACGAAGTGTCTGAAAGGCCCGTATACACATGAAGATCATCAGCGCGGTGCCTCCACCTCGTGCTGCAATGTCAGTGTGTCTGACATCAACTTCAAAGGCGGCTTGTTGGAAAAGGTTGTGGTCACAGTTCCTTTTTGTAATTGAACCTAAATCTTTCAAGATGGAATGTTTTCTTTGCTGCTTTACCATAACCAATATCTTCTTCCGAAATTTGATTCTTCGTTCCCCGGTGTCAGAGATAAAATTGCATGAACCCGAGCCAGGTAGGAATCGGACCTACAATCGTCTAATCCATAGTCAGACGTGTTATCCATTGCGCCACTGGCCCGTGTGATTATAACTAGTGCGTTTTATTTCATTTTTCATTCAGAATCAACCGACAGGTTGACAGATGAACTCAGCGAAATGGACAAGAGAAATAGAAATGAACCAAACGGCCTCAAACTCCAACAGTGGCGAGTATCTGACAGGTATCAGTGAGAGGAGATGGTGATTTTGCAGCTTGATTTGGCTCCGTGGCTTCGCTGCTCAAAGTACCTGTTTCGTCGGGTCCTTTATTGTCTTAATCCTCCTATGTGATATTTACCCAATTTGCGGGTTAAGCAATAAAATAACATTTAACAAAATAATATTTGTATTAGTTTCGGAGTCAACAAGGAAAGGATTCCATAACTGCAGTGCGGAAGTTCTCCTTCATTGTACAGACGGACCTCTCATACAATGTCTTCGAAACACGTTTCGAGGATACTGCTCCAGAGGGCTGATTTTACAAACTACTTTAGTTGCAACCAGCAACCCATCTCCATTAAAAGTTGCGAAGGGAAACTTGTTTCAGAGCAGTTTTCGCTGTTCAGCTTTTGTAAAATTAGTAGAAACTCATTTTGAACACATCTTAGTGTTAATGAGAATATCAGGTGCATGACAATTGGGATGGAACCGTCTCTTGCAATAAGTACAAAGTATAATCGATTACAAAGTGAAAAAGCCAATCCAATCTATCAGTCGCTCTCTGTCACTTTCTCAGTGAGTGAACCTAAACCAGCAGAAGAAGTTAAAACAAAGAACTGAGCAGTTTTGTTTGTTCCCTTTTCCTTCGGGCGAGTACAGTTGAAGAGAATGATTTCTGTTTCCTGCTGGACAAATAACTGGAATGAGCAGTGTATCTGGTTCCCATGGTTACCCAGTGAAACATCCACGTTTATATCTCCCATTTTCACTGATACCTTCCTTCCTTACTAATTATAGGAAACATTTGGTAAGGTTCAATCACATTTCAGAAGGCCAGAAGCGCAAAGGAAGGTAGACACCTCATGGTGACGTAACCTCCAGGTGAGGGAGGTTTGCAGTTTTACCTGGAGCTGTAAATGTATAAACTCCTTCCAATGTACAAACTCCCCTCACCAACAGCAATTCAATTCTAACTGATCTGAGACTTTGGTCATTTATGGTGATTATACTTTATGGAGTTAAAGCAGCTGTAAAATCCGTTGTGTGTTATACACATAGCCGTTCAGTCAATATAAAACATTGTCATCCGACCTGCCATGAGCAATGCCACATGGGGTATGTTAGGTTACGGACAGTTCCGCCTCCAGCAGTTTTTCTCTTGGTCACATATCCGGCATCACCTCTCGGTCTCACACTTCAGAGTCACGCCTGCATATAAACACATTTCTGTTTCAGACTTTTACCTGAAGGTCAACAAGTCACAAGTCAAGAGGGAGAGAACAAATTAAATATTTAAGAACGTTAACAGATAGAAAACTCACCATAAATGACTGAAAAAAATGAAGCAAACGGATCAAGAAGAACAATTAGCAAAAGGGAACAATTAAAGAAAGGAGAAGTGGAACCGATTAAATCGCTCCAAATAGTTTTTGAAAAATCCTTTTGATTTTCATCTTAGTTTCTCCGTTAAGTTGGGGACGGACATCTAGAAATATTTTTCGTAACATCATAAAGACAATTAGAATACAAATTTCACAAAGTAATGATTAATCTTCCTTATACGACAGTGTGTTATGTGTTTGTAAAATCTGCAATTGTTTTACCATTCTTCAAGTTTGGAGGGATGCTCTGAATATATGTTCTACAGTGAAACGTAAGTGGATTAATAAAATAAAATGAGGAACTTTGTTAAAGAACATGAAGAACATCTTACATATCGCGATATATTTATTTACGCAACTGTCATTTGTGAAATGATGGAATGTATTTATTTCTATATCTGTACGGGTAAGGAAATCCCCACTGGATCATTTCCAGGAACCAGTCAACTAATAAATTAGTTTGTCAAATCCAAAGCACCCGTTGGGATGTGCTGATTGAAAATTTCAATGGAAATCGAGACCATCACAAAGCATTGGAAGAAATATACCCGCTGAGGTCTCGGGATTGTTCCTGATTCATTTGTATCACTGAGTAACCTATTTTAAACAGGGTGAAGCGACAAATCTAATGATAAGAGTCTGGGTTGGAGAAGGAACAGAAGAAAGTATCAAATTTAATTACACTGATTCCACAAGCACTGCGCACCACATCCCTTAAACATTGTTTACTGCTTCTACATAAAACTGGAGAGGGTGTAAATGGAAAGTAACTGAAAAATAGCTCATCAATGTATCAAATTTAATTTTGATACTGTTGCTCAATCACTGAGCAGCCCATCCCGAAAACACTGTCTCGATCTCAAATCAATCGGCAGAATCCTGAGCCGCAGAGAAAATGCTGTGACTTCAACCTGGTTCAAACACGCAACCTTCTGATTTGGAGTCAGACGAAACCATTCTTGCACCAGGTCCACAGCAAGCGGCTGGAGCCGGATCCATTGGAGGGCGATCGGGACAGGCCGCTCCCGCGGCTCTCGGAATATGAGAGGCGGAAACAGGAGCAGCCAGACCGCCTCAACAACAGCACAGGATCTCCGCTGTCTCGCCTCTTGCATAACTGATTCCCTGGTGCATTGGATAGCGTGTTGGATTTCTACTTAATGATTAGTAAAAAAACATTCAAAGGTTGTGGGTTCACCTACCACCAGAGTTGGATTTTAGTGCAGAGGTCGGGAGCTGGGAAGTTAAATTTTGCAGCAAAACCGCAACACGATCATAAATGTCCGTCAGGGATGTGAAACTGCCCCCTACACTTCATCTTACACAAGTGGCTAAGGTCATACCCGAATTTATTATTCTTAATCCACTCTGAACTGGATTGGTGAAACACTCTCAAGAAGGAGACTCAACATCTGCTCAGACCGAAAGTCAATCTGCTGGGTTTCCGGCTCTGTCAAACTGAATGTTCCTTCAGACAGGTTTCTAACCGGACACATGTATCCGGCTGCCGTGGCAGCATTGGTGCTTCAGGGGTAGAATTCTTGCTTGTAGTAATTCTATTCCTGTAAAACTAGCTCCTGAAGTGTAGGATGGAAAGTATCCTGGCTGAGCGGTCTGAGGCACTGGTTTAAAGCGCCAGTTAATTCCCATGATTTACAGAAGGATCAAAATCATAGTTTGCGTCTCCAAAACCGCAGCCTCCCTCCTGTAAACAAGTAATACGAAACATCTCATCTGCTATTGCAAACAGTGTAGTCCGGAGGAACCACATGGCAATTCAGATAAGTAGATGCATTTTGGAACACACCAATTGTACCTTCAACTCAGGTCGAAATGTTCACAAGGAAAAGGATTGTTTGATCGAGGTGAGACTCGAATGAACAACCTCGGTATTTCCCCATCCTGTACTGTCATATAAGAGGACCGCGCACTGAACGATTGTGCCGCTGGAGCCCGGTCACTTTGATCACCTGTCCCACTCTGCTGGAAAGATTCTTAAGATGAGAGGTCCTTACCTGTCCCCGTGATGAAACTAATATCTGCACTTCCACTTTCAGCTTCTTTCACATCCTCTGCTCCATCGCACTACAATCGGGTTTTCTGTGAACAGGTCAAAATAAACATTGCCAGAAATTCTATCAGTAGCAGGATTTGAACCCAGCGCCCCCACAGCGATTGGATTTATTGTCTTAAAGCAGTGAGCTCCGTTGGCACAACGCCTTGCAAGTCTTTTTTACGCAGCGAGTAGTTATGATCTGGAATGCGCTGCCTGAAAGTCTGGTGGAAGCAGATTCAATCGTGGCTTTCAAAAAGGAATTTGATAAATACTTGAAGGGGAAAATGCAGAGCCACGGGGAAAGGGCCAGGGAAAGGGACTAATCCGATTGCTCTTACAAAAGGCAGGTACCGGATTGACGGGTCGAAAGACCTCCTTCTGTGGTGTGTTCATTTTATGATTCTATGATAAATATTATTTTACATACAGTGAACAGACCGTCCCGAAAACACTGCCCCGCGATAAAACAGAGTGACACTGAAACGTTGCGAAAATGCGTTGACCCCGATGTGATTGGAATACCTTCTAACCTGGAGTCAGACGCGCTACCGTTGCACCAGGAGCTCCACAGCATGCAGTTGGAGCCGGATCCATAGGAGGGAGATCAAGTACCGACCGCCACAGGGACTCGAAGAGGCGGAAGCAGCAGCAGCAACAGCGTAGGAACCCCGCTCTCCAATCCAGCCGGAACCAGCGGAGAGCTGCCAGTCCCGGCCTGAGCTCTGTCTGGGAGCTGCCTGCCATTCAGTCTTTACAGAACGGGACCGATCCAGTTTCAGCTCACACACAAACTCAGGAATCCCACTCCTGACAGATTCACTTATTTAAACCTTGTTTAGATTCAGTGAATTGGGATTTAATTCAATCCTCATCTGCCCGCCGCTCTGTCAGTTCAGGTCTTTATTTAAACAAACACTTGGAGCTCTGTTTTACAGGGTGCCGGCTGTTTAAACATTTCCCAGTCCCACCACGAACACTTTTTGCTGCTAACTTCTCATAGAGTCACAGAGTCATAGAGTTATACAGCACGGATAGAGGCCCTTCGGCCCATCGTGTCCGCGCCGGCCATCAAGCCCTGTCTACTCTAATCCCATATTCCAGCATTTGGTCCGTAGCCTTGTATGCTATGGCATTTCAAGTGCTCATCCAAATGCTTCTTGAATGTTGTGAGGGTTCCTGCCTCCACAACCCTTTCAGGCAGTGAGTTCCAGACTCCAACCACCCTCTGGGTGAAAAAGTTCTTTCTCAAATCCCCTCTAAACCTCCCGCCTTTTACCTTGAATCGATGTCCCCTTGTTATAGAACCCTCAACGAAGGGAAAAAGCTCCTTAGTATCCATCCTATCTGTGCCCCTCATAATTTTGTACACCTCAATCATGTCCCCCCTCAGCCTCCTCTGCTCCAAGGAAAACAAACCCAATCTTCCCAGTCTCTCTTCATAGCTGAAGCGCTCCAGCCCTGGTAACATCCTGGTGAACCTCCTCTGCACTCTCTCCAAAGCGATCACATCCTTCCTGTAGTGTGGCGACCAGAACTGCACACAGTACTCCAGCTGTGGCCTAACCAGTGTTTTATACAGCTCCATCATAACCTCCTTGCTCTTATATTCTATGCCTCGGCTAATAAAGGCAAGTATCCCATATGCCTTCTTTACCACCTTATCTACCTGTTCCGCCGCCTTCAGGGATCTGTGAACATGCACACCAAGATCCCTCTGACCCTCTGTCTTGCCTAGGGTCCTCCCATTCATTGTGTATTCCCTTGCCTTGTTAGTCCCTCCAAAGTGCATCACCTCGCACTTTTCCGGGTTAAATTCCATTTGCCACTGTTCCGCCCATCTGACCAACCCATCTATATCGTCCTGCAGACTGAGGCTATCCTCCTCGCTATTTACCACCCTACCAATTTTTGTATCATCAGCGAACTTACTGATCATACCTTTTACATTCATATCCAAGTCATTAATGTAGACCACAAACAGCAAGGGACCCAGCACCGATCCCTGTGGTACCCCACTGGCCACAGGCTTCCAGTCACAAAAACAACCTTCGACCATCACCCTCTGCCTTCTGCCACTAAGCCAGTTTTGTATCCAAAGTGCCAAGGCACACTGGATTCCATGGGCTCGTACCTTCTTGACCAGTCTGCTTAATACAAAGTTCCCAGGAACGAGAGAATTTCTCCTGGGTACTGAGTTCGAGTTAAGGAACAATAGAGGTGCGATTACACTACTTGGTGTATTCTATAGGCCACCAGCTAGTGGGACGGATATAGAGGAGCAAATTTGCAGGGAAATTACAGAGAGGTGCAAAAGCCACAGTCGGTGAGCGGCGGGAGAGAGCGAGACCAGAGCGGGGATAAAAACAGTGCGGAGAGAGCGGGAGTTCAGTCGGTGAACGGCGGGAGAGAGCGAGACCAGAGGGGGATATAAACAGCGCGGAGAGAGTGAGAGTTCAGTCGGTGAGCGGCGGGAGAGAGCGAGACCAGAGCGGGGATATAAACAGCGCGGAGAGAGCGGAGTTCAGTCGGTGAGCGGCGGGAAAGAGCGAGACCAGAGCGGGGATATAAACAGCGCGGAGAGAGCGGAGTTCAGTCGGTGAGCGGCGGGAGAGAGCGAGACTAGAGCGGGGATATAAACAGCGCGGAGAGAGCGGAGTTCAGTCAGTGAGCGGCGGGAGAGAGCGAGACCAGAGCGGGGATATAAACAGCGCGGAGAGAGCGGAGTTCAGTCGGTGAGCGGCGGGAGAGAGCGAGACCAGAGCGGGGATATAAACAGCGTGGAGAGAGCGGAGTTCAGTCGGTGAGCGGCGGGAGAGAGCGAGACCAGAGCGGGGATATAAACAGAGCGGAGTTCAGTCGGTGAGCGGCAGGAAAGAGCGAGACCAGAGCGGGGATATAAACAGCGCGGAGAGAGCGGAGTTCAGTCGGTGAGCGGCGGGAAAGAGCGAGACCAGAGCGGGGATAAAAACAGCGCGGAGAGAGCGAGAGTTCAGTCGGTGAGCGGCGGGAAAGAGCGAGACCAGAGCGGGGATAAAAACAGCGCGGAGAGAGCGAGAGTTCAGTCGGTGAGCGGCGGGAGAGATCGAGACCAGAGCGGGGATATAAACAGCGCGGAGAGAGCGGAGTTCAGTCGGTGAGTGGCGGGAGAGATCGAGACCAGAGCGGGGATATAAACAGAGCGGAGTTCAGTCGGTGAGCGGCGGGAGAGATCGAGACCAGAGCGGGGATATAAACAGCTAAATACGATTAAAATCACTCAGGAGATGGTACGCAGTAAAATAATGGGACTCAAAGCGGATAAATCCCCTGGACCTGATGGCTTCCATCCTAGGGTCTTGAGGGAAGTGGCAGTAGGGATTGTGGATGCTTTGGTGATAGTTTTCCAAAATTCCCTGGACTCAGGAGAGGTCCCGGCAGATTGGAAAACTGCTAATGTAACACCGTTATTTAAAAAGGGTAGTAGGCAGAAGGCTGGAAATTATAGGCCAGTTAGCTTAACATCTGTGGTGGGTAAAATTTTGGAGTCTATTATTAAGGAGACAGTAACGGAACATTTAGATAAGCATAATTTAATAGGACAAAGTCAGCATGGCTTTATGAAGGGGAAGTCATGTCTGACAAATTTGCTTGAGTTCTTTGAGGATATAACGTACAGGGTGGATAAAGGGGAACCAGTGGACGTAGTGTATTTAGACTTCCAGAAGGCATTCGACAAGGTGCCACATAAAAGATTATTACTTAAGATAAAAAATCACGGGATTGGGGGTAACATTCTGGCATGGGTGGAGGATTGGTTATCGAACAGGAAGCAGAGAGTTGGGATAAATGGTTCATTTTCGGACTGGCAACCAGTAACCAGTGGTGTTCCACAGGGGTCGGTGCTGGGTCCCCAACTCTTTACAATCTATATTAACGATTTGGAGGAGGGGACCGAGTGCAACATATCAAAATTTGCAGATGATACAAAGATGGGAGGGAAAGTAGAGAGTGAGGAGGACATAAAAAACCTGCAGGGGGATATAGACAGGCTGGGTGAGTGGGCGGAGATTTGGCAGATGCAATATAATATTGGAAAATGTGAGGTTATGCACTTTGGCAGGAAAAATCAGAGAGCAAGTTATTTTCTTAATGGCGAGAGACTGGAAAGTACTGCAGTAGAAAGGGATCTGGGGGTCCGAGTGCAAGAAAATCAAAAAGTTGGTATGCAGGTGCAGCAGGTGATCAAGAAAGCCAACGGAATGTTGGCTTTTATTGCTCGGGGGATAGAATATAAAAACAGGGAGGTATTGCTGCAGTTATATAGGGTATTGGTGAGACCGCACCTGGAATACTGCATACAGTTTTGGTCTCCATACTTAAGAAAAGACATACTTGCTCTCGAGGCAGTACAAAGAAGGTTCACTCGGTTAATCCCGGGGATGAGGGGGCGGACATATGAGGAGAGGTTGAGTAGATTGGGACTCTACTCATTGGAGTTCAGAAGAATGAGAGGCGATCTTATTGAAACATATAAGATTGTGAAGGGGCTTGATCGGGTGGATGCGGTAAGGATGTTCCCAAAGATGGGTGAAACTAGAACGCGGGGACATAATCTTAGAATAAGGGGCTGCTCTTTCAAAACTGAGATGAGGAGAAACTTCTTCACTCAGAGGGTGGTAGGTCTGTGGAATTTGCTGCCCCAGGAAGCTGTGGAAGCTACATCATTAGATAAATTTAAAACAGAAATAGACAGTTTTCTAGAAGTAAAGGGAATTAGGGGTTATGGGGAGCGGGCAGGAAATTGGACATGAAGCTGACTTCGGATCGGTCAATGCCCTGTGGGTGGCGGAGAGGGCCCAGGGGCTGTGTGGCCGGGTCCTGCTCCTACTTCTTGTGTTCTTTAGATTTGTGGTTGGGATCAGATCAGCCATGATCTTATTGAATGGCGGAGCAGGCTCGAGGGGCCGATTGGCCTACTCCTGCTCCAATTTCTTATGTTCTTATGTTCTTATGTAGTAGTGATAACAGGGGATTTTAACTATCCTAACATAGACTGGGATAACAATAACATAAGGCGCAAAGAAGGGGAAGAATTTTTGAAATGTGTTCAGGATAACTTTCTCAACCAGTACGTTTCTGGCCCACTGAGGAAGGAGCCATTGCTGGACTTGAGTCAAGGGAATGAGGCGGGCCAAGTGGAGCAAGTGCCAGTGGGGAAGCATTTAGGGAGCAGCGATCAGTATCATAAGGATTAGAATAGCTATGGAAATGGACTCTGTCCACTCTAAAGTAAAAATACTCAATTGGAGGAGAGTCAATTTCAGTGGGATGAGAACAGATCTGGCCCCGGTAAATTGGAATTAAAGATTGTCAGGCAAAAATATAATTGAACAGTGGGCGGCTTTTAAAAAGATGATTCAGGTATAGAGAAGATACATTCCAACGATGTAGAAAGGTAGGGCAACTAAAGCCAGAGCTCCCTGGATAATAAGAGAGATAGAGAGTAAGATGAAGCGGGAAAAAGTGGCGTATGACAGGTGTCAGATTGATAACACAAGTGCCAACCAGAGAGAATATAGAAAGTTCAGAGGGGAAATGAAAAAGGAAAGAAGAGGGGCAAAGAAAGAGTATAAGAATAGCGGAAAACATAAAAGGGAATCCAAAAGTCTTCTACAGACATGTTAACAGTAAACAGGCAGTAAGAGGAGGAGTGGGGCCGATTAGGGACCATAAAGGAGATCTACTCATGGAGGCAGTGGGCATGGCAGAGGTACTAAATTAGTACTATGCATTGGTCTTTACCAAGGAAGAAGATGCTGCTACATTCTCGGTAAAGGAAGATATAGTTAAGATACTGGATGGGCTAAAAAATGAGAAAGAAGAGGCACTAGAAATGCTTGCTCTACTTAAAATAGATAAGTCAACTAGTCTGGATGGGATGCAACCTCGGATGCTGACGGAAGTAAGGGTGGAAATTGCAGAGGTACTGGCCATAATATTCCAGACATCCTTAGATATGGGGATGGTGCCAGAGGACTGGAGAATTGCAAATGTTACAACCTTGTTCAAAAAAAGGGTGTAAAGATAAACCCAGCAACTATAGGTCAGTCAGTTTAACCTCGGTGATGGGGAAAGTTTTGGAAACGATAATCCTGGACAGAATTAACAGCCACTTGGACGAGTGTGGATTGATTAGGGAATGCCAGCACGGATTTGTTAAAGGCAAATCGTGTTTAACCAACTTGATAGAGTTGTTTGATGAGGTAACAGAGAGGGAAGATGAGGTCAATGCAGTTGACGTGGTGTATATGGACTTTCAAAAAGCGTTTGATAAAGTGGCATGTGGTAGGCTTGCGATCGAGTTTGCAGCCCATGGACCACAGAGGGCAATAGCAACATGGATGCAGCACCGGCTAAATGACAGGAAACAATGAGTTGTGTTGAACGGTTCTTCTTCGGACTGGAGTGAGGTGGGCAATGGTGTTCCATAGGGGTCGGTGCTGGGACCACTACTTTTCTTGATATATGTTAATGACTTGGACTTGGGAGTAAAGGGTACAATATCAAAATTTGGAGATGACACAAAACTTGGAAGGGTAGTGAACAGCGATGTGGATAGACTTGAAGAGGATTGCGGTGGGAAAACCGTGGAGAGGCAATATAAACTAGTGGGGACAATTCTAAATGGGGTAGAGGTACAGAGGGACCTGGGGGTATATGTGCACAAATCGTTGAAATTGGCCGGGCAGTTTGAGAAAGTGGTTTAAAAAGCAGACGGGGTCCTGGGCTTTATAAAGAGGGGCAGAGAGTACAAAAAGAAGGAAGTCATGATGAACCTTTATAAAACAATATTTCGGCCACAAATGGAGTATTGGGTCCAGTTCTGGGCAGTGCACTTTTGGAAGGATGTGAAGGCCTTGAGAGGGAGCAGAGGAGATTTACTGGAATGATTCCAGGGATGAGGGACTCTTAAATTACATGGATAGACTGAAGAAGCTGGGATTGTTCTCCTTGGAACTGAGAAGTTGGAGAGGAGATTTGATAGAGATATTCAAAATCATGAAAGGCCTAGACGGGGTAGATAGAGAGAAACTGTTTCCATTGGCGGAAGGGACATGAAGCAAAGGGCATGAGTAAAAACTTTTTTACACAGCGAGTGGTTGGAATCTTTGATTTTTGTGCTTTGCATGTGATGAAATTTCATCATTTTACAGAATGTATTTTAAGAGTGGGATTAAAAGTTCAGTGCTTATGACACCAGGAATCTGGTTCAGCCGTTGTTAAATTTATCAATAACAGGCAATTGTCGCCGTTTATCACAGGAACGCCCTAACTGGTTATGCGATCAAGATGAAAGTATCGCAACGAGGGACAATTGATACAACACGAAAGGCATCGGGCTGTGAAAAAATGCCCACCGTTTTGCTTTTTCCAACTTAAAATGTGTGCCATTTATTCTCTGAACACAGAAACAGTCCGGTCTCGCTCACTACAGAAATCTCCATGTCACAGCGAATTAGCCTTTCGGGACCTTGTCTGTCAAGATGATTTGTGATTTACGTGAAGCCAATGTTCCATTCCTTTGTAAGTTTCATGTGCCTGCTATCCGATCACATTTTTAGTCCACAGGGTAAATTGTGGAATATCAGCCCTGCTCAGCCGGCAATGATCACGGTACATTTTCTTGCAGACAAAACACACATTGAAACCCTGGAACTTTGAGGCGATGCATCCTCAGCAAAAATAAAATAAGGGCTCGAATCAATAAAACCAATAGCACCATCGAGTGAAGAGGTCACCTGCTAAACCAGTAATTCACTGAGCTAAATCTTGAGGTTGCGGCGACCAATATAACAGCTGTCTACTGTCAGTTTATTTCTCCAAAATGAATGGTTGAAACTTGCAGGAGTGAAAATCCAACGAGCCGGTCTTCACTCTTAAACCAGCAACTGTGAAGTTAAGAGAAACGTGCCGGAGAAATACTCGATTTCAGCGCGGTGACACTGGGCCAGAGTAAAGCTCAGTTAATATGATCGCCGATTGGCGAGAGGTTGGATTTGGAATTCCTGAGCGACCGCACTGTGCATTTTCCAGATCTGCTTGGAGCACCAATCCCTTCAATTCATCACTTACAGGGACAATTTGATTCTAAGTTTCTTTTCCCTGAACTTGACGAGATCTTCAAATTTGTAAGCGACCAATATCAAAGCTAAACTCTTCACCGATATGCTCACAGATACAAAGCGGCAACACTCTACTTCAGTGAGATGAAAGACCAGAGCAGTTTCAAGGTGGAATGCAATTGCAAAGAAAGCTCGTTCAATGAAAGTGTAGGTCATTGAGGTGCCTGTAAAGTCCAGATTGTTTGAACTGAACTTCTCCCGAAAGCACTTGAGATCCAGGTGGAGTGATTTGGGGACTTCTTTTCCATCTTTACAAAAGTTTGAACAGCAGGTCAAGATCAAAATTCTAAGGCTAAATTTGGGCTTCTCCGGGGTATGAACCAGGAATCGAGAATTATACCCCGACCTCATCGAGTCCAGAAATAAATCAAGGGGATTCAGTCATTCAAAGTTTAATTTTTTAGATAAAAAATTCAATAGTTTAATTTATAATAAATTGCTTAATTTATGATATAAATAATTCAAGTGAATATTTTAAAATGAATTGTTCAATTTATTATAAAAATAATTCAAAGTTTAATTTATTGAATAATAATTCAATAGTTTAATTTATAATGAATTGTTTAATTTATCACATGAATAATTCAAGTGATTATTTTAAAATGAATTGTTTACTTTATTATAAAAATAATTAAAGGTTAATAAATTATATAAATAATTAAAGAGTTTAATTTATAATGAATTGTTTAATTTATTATATAAATAATTCAAGTGATTATTTTGAAATGAATTGTTTAATTTATTTAAAAATAATTCAAAGTTTAATTTATTATACAAAATAATTCAATAGTTTAATTTATAATGATTTGTCTAATTTATTATATAAATAATTCAAGTGATTATTTTAAAATGAATTGTTTAATTTATTGTAAAAATAATTCACAGTTTAATTTATTGTTCAATAATGCAATAGTTTAATTCATAATGAAATGTTAAATTTATTGTATAAATAATACAAGTGATTATTTTAAAATGAATTGTTCATTTTATTATAAAAATAATTGAAAGTTTAATTGATTATACAAATAATTCAATAGTTTCAATTCTAATAAATTGTTTAATTTATTATATAAATAATTCAAGTGATTATTTTAAATGTATTGTTCAATTTATTATAAAAATAATTCAAAGTTTAATTTATCAAATAATAATTCAATAGTTTAATTTATAATGAATTGTTTAATTTATTATATGAATAATTCAAGTGATTATTTTAAAATGAATTGTTTACTTTATTATAAAAATAATTCAAAGTTTAATGAATTATATAAATAATTAAATAGTTTAATTCATTATACAAATAATTCAACAGTTTAATTTGTAATTAATTGCTTAATTTATGATATAAATAATTCAAGTGATTATTTTGAAATGAATTGTTTAATTTATTGTAAAAATAATTCACAGTTTAATTATTGTATCATAATTCAACATTTTAATTGAAAATGAATTGTTTAATTTATGATATAAATAATACAAGTGATTATTTTAAAATGAATTGTTTAATTTATTATGAAAATAATTCAAAGCTTAATTTATTATATAAATAATTAAGTAGTTTCATTTATTATATAAATAATTCAATAGTTTAAATTCTAATAAATTGATTAACTTATCATATAAATAATTCAAGTGATTATTTTAAAATGAATTGTTCAATTTAATATAAAAATAATTCAAAGTTTAATTTATTATATAAATAATACAAGTGATTATTTTAAAATGAATTGTTTAAATTATTATATAAATAATTCATGTGATTATTTTAAAATGAATTGTTCAATTTATTATAAAAATAATTCAAATTTTAATTTATTATATAAATAATTAAATAGTTTAATTTATAATGAACTGTTAAATTTATTATAAAAACAATTCAAAGTTCAATTTATGATATAAATAATTCAGTAATTTAATTTATAATGAATTGTATAAATTATTACATAAATAATTCAATAGGTTAATTTAGTACATAAATAATTCAATAGTGTAATATATAATGAATTGTTTAATTTATTATATAAATAATTCATGTGATTATTTTAAAATGAATTGTTCAATTTATTATAAAAATAATTCAAATTTTAATTTATCATATAAATAATTCAATAGTTTAAATTCTAATGAATTGTTAAATTTATTATATAAATAATTCAAGTGTTTATTTTAAAATGAATTGTTTAATTTATTGTTAAAGTAATTCAAAGTTTAATTTATTATATAAATAATTAAATAGTTTAATTTATTATATAAATAATTCAATAGTTTAAATTATTGTATAATAATTCAATAGTTTAATTTATAATGCATTGTTTAATTTATTATATAAATAATTCAAGTGATTACTTTAAAATGAATTGTTCAATTTGTTATATCAATAATTCAAAGTTTTATTTATTATATCAATAATTAAATAGTTTCATTTATTATCAAAATAATTCAAAGTTTAATTTATGATATAAATAATTCAAGTGATTATTTTAAAATGAATTGTTTAATTTATTCTAAAAATAATTCAGTTTAATTTATAGCATCATAATTCAATAGTTTTATTCATAATGAATTGTTTAATTTATTATATAAATAATACAAGTGATTATTTTAAAATGAATTGTTTAATTTATTATGAAAATAATTCAAATCTTAATTTATTGTATAAATAAATCAGTAGTTTAATTTATAATGAATTGTATAATTTATTATATAAATAATTCAAGTGACTATTTTAAAATGTATTATTTGATTTATTATAAAAAATAATACAAATTTTAATTTATTATATAAATAATTCAATAGATTAATTTATAATGAATTGTTTAATTTATTATATAAATAATTCAAGTGATTATTTTAAAATGAATTGTTTGATTTATTATTAAAAAATTCAAAGTTTAATTTATTATATAAATAATTCAGAAGTTTAATTTATAATGAATTGTTTAATTTATTGTAAAAATATTACAAGTGATTATTTTAAAATGAGTTGTTTAATTTGTTATGAAAACAATTCAAATCTTAATATATTATATAAATAATGAAATGGTTTCATTTATTATATAAACAATTCAATAGTTTAAATTTTAATAACTTGTTTAATTTATTGTACAATTATAAAAATAATTCAAAGTTTAATTTATGATATAAATAATGCAGTAGTTTATTTATAATGAATTGTTTAATTTATTACATAAAAAATTCAAGTGATTATTTTAAAATGAATTGTTTAATTTATTGTAAAAATAATTCACAGTTTAATTTATGTTCAATAATACAATAGTTTAATTCATAATGAAATGTTAAATTTATTGTATAAATAATACAAGTGATTATTTTAAAATGAATTGTTCATTTTATTATAAAAATAATTGAAAGTTTAATTGATTATACAAATAATTCAATAGTTTCAATTCTAATAAATTGTTTAATTTATTATATAAATAATTCAAGTGATTATTTTAAATGTATTGTTCAATTTATTATAAAAATAATTCAAAGTTTAATTTATCAAATAATAATTCAATAGTTTAATTTATAATGAATTGTTTAATTTATTATATGAATAATTCAAGTGATTATTTTAAAATGAATTGTTTACTTTATTATAAAAATAATTCAAAGTTTAATGAATTATATAAATAATTAAATAGTTTAATTCATTATACAAATAATTCAACAGTTTAATTTGTAATTAATTGCTTAATTTATGATATAAATAATTCAAGTGATTATTTTGAAATGAATTGTTTAATTTATTGTAAAAATAATTCACAGTTTAATTATTGTATCATAATTCAACATTTTAATTGAAAATGAATTGTTTAATTTATGATATAAATAATACAAGTGATTATTTTAAAATGAATTGTTTAATTTATTATGAAAATAATTCAAAGCTTAATTTATTATATAAATAATTAAGTAGTTTCATTTATTATATAAATAATTCAATAGTTTAAATTCTAATAAATTGATTAACTTATTATATAAATAATTCAAGTGATTATTTTAAAATGAATTGTTCAATTTAATATAAAAATAATTCAAAGTTTAATTTATTATATAAATAATTCATGTGATTATTTTAAAATGAATTGTTTAATTTATTATAAAAATAATTCAAATTTTAATTTATTATATAAATAATTAAATAGTTTAATTTATAATGAATTGTTAAATTTATTATAAAAACAATTCAAAGTTCAATTTATGATATAAATAATTCAGTAATTTAATTTATAATGAATTGTATAATTTATTACATAAATAATTCAATAGGTTAATTTAGTACATAAATAATTCAATAGTGTAATATATAATGAATTGTTTAATTTATTATATAAAAAATTCATGTGATTATTTTAAAATGAATTGTTCAATTTATTATAAAAATAATTCAAATTTTAATTTATCATATAAATAATTCAATAGTTTAAATTCTAATGAATTGTTAAATTTATTATATAAATAATTCAAGTGTTTATTTTAAAATGAATTGTTTAATTTATTGTTAAAGTAATTCAAAGTTTAATTTATTATATAAATAATTAAATAGTTTAATTTATTATATAAATAATTCAATAGTTTAAATTATTGTATAATAATTCAATAGTTTAATTTATAATGCATTGTTTAATTTATTATATAAATAATTCAAGTGATTACTTTAAAATGAATTGTTCAATTTGTTATATCAATAATTCAAAGTTTTATTTATTATATCAATAATTAAATAGTTTCATTTATTATCAAAATAATTCAAAGTTTAATTTATGATATAAATAATTCAAGTGATTATTTTAAAATGAATTGTTTAATTTATTCTAAAAATAATTCAGTTTAATTTATAGCATCATAATTCAATAGTTTTATTCATAATGAATTGTTTAATTTATTATATAAATAATACAAGTGATTATTTTAAAATGAATTGTTTAATTTATTATGAAAATAATTCAAATCTTAATTTATTGCATAAATAAATCAGTAGTTTAATTTATAATGAATTGTATAATTTATTATATAAATAATTCAAGTGACTATTTTAAAATGTATTATTTGATTTATTATAAAAAATAATACAAATTTTAATTTATTATATAAATAATTCAATAGATTAATTTATAATGAATTGTTTAATTTATTATATAAATAATTCAAGTGATTATTTTAAAATGAATTGTTTGATTTATTATTAAAAAATTCAAAGTTTAATTTATTATATAAATAATTCAGAAGTTTAATTTATAATGAATTGTTTAATTTATTGTAAAAATATTACAAGTGATTATTTTAAAATGAGTTGTTTAATTTGTTATGAAAACAATTCAAATCTTAATATATTATATAAATAATGAAATGGTTTCATTTATTATATAAACAATTCAATAGTTTAAATTTTAATAACTTGTTTAATTTATTGTACAATTATAAAAATAATTCAAAGTTTAATTTATGATATAAATAATGCAGTAGTTTATTTATAATGAATTGTTTAATTTATTACATAAAAAATTCAAGTGATTATTTTAAAATGAATTGTTTGATTTATTATAAAAATAATTCAAAGTTTAATTTATGATATAAATAAATCAGTAATTTAATTTATAATGAATTGTATAATTTATTATATAAATAATTCAAATGATTATTTGAAAATGAATTGTTTAATTTATTATATAAATAATTCAATAGGTTAATTTATTATATAAATATTTCAGTAGTTTAATTTATAACGAATTGTTTAATTTATTATAAAAAATAACTCAAAGCTTAATTTATTATGTAAATAATTCAATAGTTTAATTTTTGATAAATTGCTTAATTTATGATATAAATAATTCAAGTGAATATTTTAAAATGAATTGTTCAATTTATTATAAAAATAATTAAAGGTTAATAAATTATCTAAATAATTATAGAGTTTAATTTATAATGAATTGTTTAATTTATTATATAAATAATTCAAGTGATTATTTTGAAATGAATTGTTTAATTTATTTAAAAATAATTCAAAGTTAATTTATTATATAAATAATTCAATAGTTTAATTTATAATGATTTGTCTAATTTATTATATAAATAATTCAAGTGATTATTTTAAAATGAATTGTTTAATTTATTGTAAAAATAATTCACAGTTTAATTTATTGTTCAATAATGCAATAGTTTAATTCATAATGAAATGTTAAATTTATTGTATAAATAATACAAGTGATTATTTTAAAATGAATTGTTCATTTTATTATAAAAATAATTGAAAGTTTAATTGATTATACAAATAATTCAATAGTTTCAATTCTAATAAATTGTTTAATTTTTTATATAAATAATTCAAGTGATTATTTTAAATGTATTGTTCAATTTATTATAAAAATAATTCAAAGTTTAATTTATCGAATAATAATTCAATAGTTTAATTTATAATGAATTGTTTAATTTATTGTAAAAATAATTCACAGTTTAATTTATTGTTCAATAATGCAACAGTTTAATTCATAATGAAATGTTAAATTTATGGTATAAATAATACAAGTGATTATTTTAAAATGAATTGTTCATTTTATTATAAAAATAATTGAAAGTTTAATTGATTATACAAATAATTCAATAGTTTCAATTCTAATAAATTGTTTAATTTTTTATATAAATAATTCAAGTGATTATTTTAAATATATTGTTCAATTTATTATAAAAATAATTCAAAGTTTAATTTATCAAATAATAATTCAATAGTTTAATTTATAATGAATTGTTTAATTTATTTTAAAAATAATTCAAAGCTTAATTTATGAAAAAATAATTCAATAGTTTAACTTTTAATAAATTGCTTAATTTATGATATAAATAATTCGTGATTATTTTAAAATGAGTTGTTTAATTTGTTATGAAAACAATTCAAATCTTAATATATTATATAAATAATGAAATGATTTCATTTATTATATAAACAATTCAATAGTTTAAATTTTAATAAATTGTTTAATTTATTGTATAAAAGATTCAAGTGATTATTTTAAAATGAATTGTTTGATTTATTATAAAAATAATTCAAAGTTTAATTTATGACATAAATAAATCAGTAATTTAATTTATAATGAATTGTATAATTTATTATATAAATAATTCAAATGATTATTTTAAAATGAATTGTTTAATTTATTATATAAATAATTCAATAGGTTAATTTATTATATAAATATTTCAGTAGTTTAATTTATAATGAATTGTTTAATTTATTTTAAAAATAATTCAAAGCTTAATTTATGAAAACATAATTCAATAGTTTAACTTTTAATAAATTGCTTAATTTATGATATAAATAATTCGTGAATATTTTAAAATGAATTGTTCAATTTATTATAAAAATAATTCAATTTTAATTTATTAAATAAATAATTCAACAGTTTAAATTCAAATGAATTGTTAAATTTATTATATAAATAATTCAATAGCTTAATTTATAATGAATTGTTTAATTTATTATATAAATAATTCAATAGTTTAATTTATAATGATTTGTCTAATTTCTTATATGAATAATTCAAGTGATTATTTTAAAATGAATTGTTTACTTTATTTTAAAAATAATTCAAAGATTAATTTATTATATAAATATTTCAGTAGTTTAATTTATAACGAATTGTTTAATTTATTATAAAAATAACTCAAAGCTTAATTTATTATATAAATAATTCAATAGTTTAATTTTTAATAAATTGCTTAATTTATGATATAAATAATTCAAGTGAATATTTTAAAATGAATTGTTCAATTTATTATAAAAATAATTAAAGGTTAATAAATTATCTAAATAATTATAGAGTTTAATTTATAATGAATTGTTTAATTTATTATATAAATAATTCAAATGATTATTTTAAAATGAATTGTTTAATTTATTATATAAATAATTCAATAGGTTAATTTATTATATAAATATTTCAGTAGTTTAATTTATAATGAATTGTTTAATTTATTTTAAAAATAATTCAAAGCTTAATTTATGAAAACATAATTCAATAGTTTAACTTTTAATAAATTGCTTAATTTATGATATAAATAATTCGTGAATATTTTAAAATGAATTGTTCAATTTATTATAAAAATAATTCAATTTTAATTTATTAGATAAATAATTCAACTGTTTAAATTCAAATGAATTGTTAAATTTATTATATAAATAATTCAATAGCTTAATTTATAATGAATTGTTTAATTTATTATATAAATAATTCAATAGTTTAATTTATAATGATTTGTCTAATTTCTTATATGAAAAGTTCAAGTGATTATTTTAAAATGAATTGTTTACTTTATTTTAAAAATAATTCAAAGATTAATTTATTATATAAATATTTCAGTAGTTTAATTTATAATGAATTGTTTAATTTATTTTAAAAATAATTCAAAGCTTAATTTATGAAAACATAATTCAATAGTTTAACTTTTAATAAATTGCTTAATTTATGATATAAATAATTCGTGAATATTTTAAAATGAATTGTTCAATTTATTATAAAAATAATTCAATTTTAATTTATTAAATAAATAATTCAACTGTTTAAATTCAAATGAATTGTTAAATTTATTATATAAATAATTCAATAGCTTAATTTATAATGAATTGTTTAATTTATTATATAAATAATTCAATAGTTTAATTTATAATGATTTGTCTAATTTCTTATATGAATAATTCAAGTGATTATTTTAAAATGAATTGTTTACTTTATTTTAAAAATAATTCAAAGATTAATTTATTATATAAATATTTCAGTAGTTTAATTTATAACGAATTGTTTAATTTATTATAAAAATAACTCAAAGCTTAATTTATTATATAAATAATTCAATAGTTTAATTTTTAATAAATTGCTTAATTTATGATATAAATAATTCAAGTGAATATTTTAAAATGAATTGTTCAATTTATTATAAAAATAATTAAAGGTTAATAAATTATCTAAATAATTATAGAGTTTAATTTATAATGAATTGTTTAATTTATTATATAAATAATTCAAATGATTATTTTAAAATGAATTGTTTAATTTATTATATAAATAATTCAATAGGTTAATTTATTATATAAATATTTCAGTAGTTTAATTTATAATGAATTGTTTAATTTATTTTAAAAATAATTCAAAGCTTAATTTATGAAAACATAATTCAATAGTTTAACTTTTAATAAATTGCTTAATTTATGATATAAATAATTCGTGAATATTTTAAAATGAATTGTTCAATTTATTATAAAAATAATTCAATTTTAATTTATTAGATAAATAATTCAACTGTTTAAATTCAAATGAATTGTTAAATTTATTATATAAATAATTCAATAGCTTAATTTATAATGAATTGTTTAATTTATCATATAAATAATTCAAGTGATTATTTTGAAATGAATTGTTTAATTTATTGTAAAAATAATTCACAGTTTAATTTATTGTTCAATAATGCAATAGTTTAATTCATAATGAAATGTTAAATTTATTGTATAAATAATACAAGTGATTATTTTAAAATGAATTGTTCATTTTATTATAAAAATAATTGAAAGTTTAATTGATTATACAAATAATTCAATAGTTTCAATTCTAATAAATTGTTTAATTTTTTATATAAATAATTCAAGTGATTATTTTAAATGTATTGTTCAATTTATTATAAAAATAATTCAAAGTTTAATTTATCGAATAATAATTCAATAGTTTAATTTATAATGAATTGTTTAATTTATTATATGAATAATTCAAGTGATTATTTTAAAATGAATTGTTTACTTTATTATAAAAATAATTCAAAGTTTAATAAATTATATAAATAATTAAATAGTTCAATTCATTATTCAAATAATTCAACAGTTTAATTTGTAATTAATTGCTTAATTTATGATATAAATAATTCAAGTGATTATTTTGAAATGAATTGTTTAATTTATTGTAAAAATAATTCACAGTTTAATTATTGTATCATAATTCAATATTTTAATTGAAAATGAATTGTTT